>NW_017674781.1:0-84791 GCF_001879085.1 Nicotiana attenuata | reverse complement strand
TTGAGAGAGATGTTCGGTTTAGTTAAGGGACTTTTCGGATGCGTTTCTTGTGGTCGGGCATGTCGCTGGACGAGGTTGTGGATTTCGATATTGATTGGTGCCGGGGCACCGTATGTTACGGCTCCGGCAGGAGTTTATTATAGTGGAAGGCAACTTCAGGCTTTCTTGGTAATGAGTTCGTTGGCAGGCCGATGTGGGATACGTGTTTAGCTTGAGTTGGCTTGGTTGCCCCGAATTGTATTGTTGAGGGATAGGTTGATACGATCGTTATTGAGCTTGTTAGTGATCTCAGGAGAGCTATGAGTTGCTTTAAAGTGTTGTAAGACGTTATGATGTTGGTTATGGGCACATGTGGTGCGTTCTATTGGGGATTCATAGTGAGAGTCGAGCGGGAAGAGTAATTGGGTGTTGCTCGCGTAAATGGAGTATTGGTTATGTGACCTATCGGGTTGCGTGGCGTATGTTGTTTGTTTCACCATGGGTGTAATGAATTGCTTTTGTTCCAGACTCAAATTGTGCGTGGCTGTCGATTTTGACATAGTGACTTGAGGTGTTTCATGTGTAACAGTGTTTGGGATAGGATCGCGCATTGTAGCGAGGCCACGTGGAGATATGACCTTTCGGGGTAGATTCAGGTGTTCTATTTCTATGATGTGAGACGGGGTCTCAGACTTGTGTTGTGATGGTACTGATGAGCCTTGAGTATAGCTCTTTCGTTTTGAGTCATTTTTTCATGATTTGAGTATGTTCAGACCGTTTCTTATTGTGCGCGTATTATGCAGTTGTGCTTAGGCTGTTATTGAGGTGTCATATCACCAGAGTGGTGTGTTTGGATTCGAGGTGATCGTTGGGTCCACTAATAAATACGAACGGATTTGATTTCAGCCTGTTGTAAGGATAATATCGAGGTTCGGCTCGGAATTTGCTGTGGTATTAGTCAAAAGGGAAAGTGGCTTCATGAATGGTTGATCTGAGAATGGTTACGTTTATTGCGTGTTTCATTTATCGTTGGCAGTATATGAAAGTGTTGGAATAAGACCTTAGTGAAAAGAGCTTTTCTACGGTATTCGGGTGTTGGGCAACTGTCTGTGAATAGAAGTTATCAATTTCGAGTGTTTGAGTTATGTGGTATATCGTATAATTGCACCTAAGGTTGCAGGTATGGGTGGTATTACAGCTGGTTCAGACTTATTTTGGATATAATGTGAGGTTCTGATCTTGTGTATGATTTCGGAAAAATGAATGTGGGTTCTATGATGTATGGGCTAGGACTGGATTGTGTGATTTTAGTTAAAATGTATTATCGACCTATACGAGATAGGGTGACGTGGGATCATCCCCGCCGGTATATGCTTGGTAAGGTCATTCAGCTATTGGTTGGCTTCTAGGACAACTCTGGTACGCTCGAGGGCGAGCATTTGTTTAAGTTGGAGGATGTGACGACCCGACCCGTCGTCTCATGAGAACCGGTCCGTTTTCCCCATTTCCTGCTTCGTTATGCTTCGTTATCAGTGTCTTGTGTGAACGAGTTGAATTGGGTTAATTTTTTGGAAGGAAATGAGACACTTAGTCTCTTTAAGGAAGGCTTGTTTTGAAAAGTCAAACCGGATTTTGACCTATGAGTCTATGAGTTAGAGGGCTCGGATGTGGAGTTCCGACGAGTCGGTTAGCTTCGGGGGATGATTTGAGACTTAGGAGTGTGATCGGACGTGATTTTGGAGGTCCGGTGTAGAATTTGGCTTGAATTGGCGAAGTTTAGATTTTGGCGAATTCCGGTTGATAGGTGAGATTTTGATCCGAGGGTCGGAATGGAATTCTGAGAGTTTCTGTAGCTTCGTTAGGTGATTTGGGATGTTTGTGCAAAATTTCAGGTTATTCGGAGGTGATTTGGTTGGGTTTTTGATCAAATGCGTGTTTCGGAAGTTTTAGAAGAACTTAGGCTTGAATCCGATGTAAATTTTGTGTTTTGATGTTAGTTTTGGTGTTTTGAGAGTGCGACTAAGTTTGAATGATCATATGTGACGTGTTAGTATGTTCGTATGCGGTTCCGAGGAGCTCGGGTGAGTTTCGGATAGGTTTGGGCTGCGTTGTGCTCGTTTTTCTTATGCTTCGACGTCGTTTCTTCAAGCATAAATGATATCATATTGAACAAATGAGATCCGATTACTGTATTAAATGAAGAATTAGATCCGTATCGTAATTACGGACCCGTAGCAAAAAGAATCGTCGAATTTGGACATCGAATGAGGATTTTATGGCCATTTTACCAAGGTTGCCCAGATTTTCAGGTTAATAACGAAATTGCCCCTGACGGCGTATTAAAAACCTGCACTATTTGCAAATCTTAAAGCCTACATATATCTTTCATTATAAGGTCAAATTGAGTGATTCAAAAGCCTAAATTCATTAGAATTTCACAAGGAATCCATTGGGAGCAGTAAAACGCATGAACAGTATACCTATAATGAGCAGGTGGAGTTTTCTTCCAAATTTTGAACGGGAAGAACTTCTGAGGCGATTTTTAAGAGAGAAAATCAGTGGGTATCACAGAGGTAAGTGATTTGATTATTAAAACTCGTTTGTGGGTGATTATAGACCATAATCTCAGCCTTTAATTCATGAAAAACAGTAGAAAAATAGGATTTTTGGGGCCTGAGATTATGAGACCTTTAGGGGTCGTTTTGAGGGGTCAAACGGACTCCGATTTTGATGTTCTTTATATCTACGGAATCGGGAGAAGATGAAGAACACTTTTCTGTGAAAATTTCTGAGTTTCGAGAAGTGGGCCCGGAGCTCGGGTTTTGTCAATTTCGGGATTATTGATGTTTTTCGATTATTTTCGATTGTGTATTGATCCTATAGCATAATGTGACGTATTCGTTGTGGTTTTGGTCAGATTTGACGCGCGAGGAGGTCGATTTGAGAGGCAAGGGCATAGCGAGCTAGGATTTTGGCCGGCTTGATGTGAGTAATAGATGTAAATGTTGTTCTGAGGGTTTGAAACCCCGTGTTTGTACATCGTAGTGCTACATTGAGGTGACTTGCATGCCGGGTAGCGAGCGTGGGGTAGAGCACCGTTGGGGATTGTGACTTGGTCCGTCCCGGTAGATGAACATACTGCGTATTTGACTGAAATTCACTTGTTATTATTTTAATTGAGCTGCTTGCTATATTTGAGCTTCGTGCCAATCGATTAAATCCTTCAAGGATTGTTATTACTGGTTTCTTACCATTTCTACATATCATTGAACTCAGTCCTAGAATTTAATACTGTTTTGCGAACTCAGCTATTATTCTCAAATTAGAAACTTAGTTAATATTTTTAAATGAAGTTGGGCTAAATATTTCTATACTAATGTGCCCGAGAGGCTTATGTGGTTTTGGACTGAGTATGGGATCGGGCTGCGCGCCGTAGCGGTATGATATTGATATTGATATGAGGGTGAGGGCCTAGTTGATGCCACGATATGGATTATTATTGCGCTTGGGCCGTAAGGGGCCCCTCCCGGAGTCTGCACACCCCCAGTGAGTGCCGTCGACGATAAATAAATGGAGCGGGCTGCACGCCGCAGCGGGTACTGGTACACCTATTCTAATAATTCATCTATGAATTCAAAGTCATTTTCTACCATTTCTCTTGTTACACCGCAGACCGAAGATAACACAGAACACTCTAAGCCCCTTTCCATAATCCGCTGCAAAAGCTCGATACTCAACCATACTACGAACTCAAAATCCCCAGGAACCACACTTTAACTTTTGAATCCACTAGGACTGTTGTTGAGAGCCACCCTGTCAGCACCTCGGTGCTCAAGCTATAGGCAAAAATCCGGCCTCGAGTCCTCCAGACTGGCCCAACATCAGCACATAGAGATCACATCTCGCCCCTCAATCAGGGATTCACAAGCCATCGATGCACATCTAATACTGAGCGCTCATGTGCGCATACGAACGCGTGGATGGAATTTCAAGAGTTACTTTTCAAGCTGAATAAAGGACGCACGATAAGAATTTCAAGAATGTGAAGCTTTTCCTAAAGGTTCTGCAGCCTCTCGAGGATAAATACAGACATCTCCGTACCGATCCACGAGACTCTACTAAACCTGCTCATGACCCATGAGACCTATGTAACCTAGCCTCTGATACCAACTTGTCACGACCCTAAACCCAGACCCGGTAGTGATAGCGCCTCTCGTGAAGACAAGGCCAGCCGACACATTTCCAATCCGAAGTTAAACAGCTAAGCAGCAATACAACAGGCTAAAACATGATTTAATAACGCTAAACAGCGGATAATATCATAACAATGCGGAAGTACAACCCAAACACAGGCCAAACCGGGGTGTCACTAGTCATGAGCATCTACTAAGTCTAAATACAACTGACAAGGTCTGAAATGTACTCAATACAGTCTAATAGAATGAAGAGAGAGAAAGCAGTGCTGCGAAGGCCGGCAGCTACCTTGCTAACTCCACTGACAACTTCCACCAAGCTCAGAAAATACCTGAATCTGCATACAAGGTGCATGGAGTAAAATGAGTACTGCCAATTCAGTGAGTAATTATCATAAATAAAGACTGCGTGTAAGAAATAACGAAAAGACCATCAACATGCTGTATAGAAGCAGTTTCAAAACCAGTAAGAAAGCAATGAAGCCATAAAATACTTAAAACATCTTAGCTCAGTTTAAACCCTTTTGAAAATAAGTTTTTCAATAGTTGCGCAAATGAATGCAGAACAACTAGTGCAGATAAGCACAGAAATTCGCCCCTCGGGCACAATATCAACAAATCTGCCCCTCGAGCAATATCTCAGAACAGTACCAGCCCCTCGGGCAACCATATAGAACAGTATCAGCTCCTCGGGCAATCACATCGAACAATACCAGCCCCTCGGGCTATATCTCACATCACACTGGGTACCCGCGCTCACTGGGGGTGTGCAGACTCCTGGAGGGGCCCCTTACGGCCCAAGCGCAATAACAAGCCATCTCGTGGCATCATAAACAGGCTCTCGGCCTCATATCAATATCAAGCCACCTCGTGGCATACATATCTCAGGCCCTCGACCTTAAATCAGTATCAATGTATCACCGCTGCGGCGTGCAGCCCGACCTAAAAGATGTCCTCACAACACAGGCCCTCGGCCTTACTCAGTCACAATCACATAAGCCTCTCGGGCAACAGTAAAACAGTGTTTCTCAGCCCAAAAAATCATTTAAATATCATTTGAGTATTAAAGCTGAGTGAACATGGCTGAGTTTTGTAAACAGTGGAAAATAACATGACTGAGTTCAAGCAATAAGTCAAAACAGAGAGGAAATATCAACAAAAACCCACCGAAGGGTTCAAATAGTTGGCACGAGGCCCAAATATGGCATGCAGCCCAAATAATGATGATAACAAATAGATTTCAGTCAAATACGCAGTAAAATCATCAATCGGGATGGACCAAGTCACAGTCCCCAATAGTGCACGACCCCACGCTCGTGGTCAAGCGTGTGCCTCACCTCAATATAGCACTACAATGTGCAATCCGGGGTTTCAAACCCTCAGAACATCACTTACAATCATTACTCAGCTCGAACCGGCTACATCTCTAGCTCGTGACTCCTTTGCCCCTCGAATCGGCCTCCACGCGCGTCGAATCTATCCAAAATCAGAATGACGACGTCAAAATATGCCAAGGGAACAAAGCACAAGCGAAAACAATCAATAACAGGCACTAATCCTGAAATTAGCAAAACCCGAGCCCCGGGCCCACTTCTCGAAACTCAGAAATTTTTACATCAACAGAATCCTCATCCTCATACGAGTTCATACATATTAGGAACATCAAAATCCGACCTCAAATGGCCCCTCAAATCCCCACTCAAAGGTCTCTTAAATCTCAAGCCCTAATTACTCATTTTTGCTACTGATTTTCCATGGATTTCAAGCTTACAAATGTTAAAATTCATCATAGAAACAAGTTTATGGTCCAAAAATCTTACCTCCATGAAATCCTCTTGAATTCCCTCTTCAATTAGCTCTCCCAAGCTTTCTCCCAGATGAAATATGGTGAAAACCCTCTCAAAATCGCGAAGGGTGAAATATATTCATTCTGACCCAGGAATTTTTGCATCTGCGGTCAATCCACCGCATCTGCAGTTCCGCTTTTTACGGTCCAAGAGCCGCTTCTGCAGTTTTTCACTTAACTGCCCAATCCGCATCTGCGATGATGTAGCCGCATCTGCGCCTTCACAGATGCGGTCCCACAACTGCTTCTGCGGTTCCTGCCAACCTCACCAGCTTTCGCTTCTGCGACCAATTCTCCGCATATGCGGCGTCGGACCTGCGGTCCCCAATCCGCAAGTGCGAAAATGCCAGAAGCAGAAAATCTACAGCTGCAACAAGGTTCCAAACTTCTCCGAAATTATTCCGAAATTACCCGAGGCCCCTGGGACCTCAACCAAAAGCACAAACATATTCTAATACCTTATTCAAACTTGTACCAACCTTCAAATCATCTCAAACAACATCAAATCACCCAAAACACATCGGATTCAAGCCAAACTTTCTAGAATCTCCAAATTCCGCTTTTGATCAAAAACCCAACCAAACCACATCCGAATGACTTGAAATTTTGGACACACATCCCAAATGACATAACAGAACTACTGCAACTTCTGACCTCTATATCAAAATCTCACCTATTAACCGAAAAATGCCGAAATCTTAATTTCACCAATTCAAGCCTAAACGTTCCACGGACTTCCAAAATGCATTCCGATCACGCTCCTAAGTCCCAAATCACCCAACGGAGCTAACCAAATCATAAAATTTCCGATCCGAGATCATATACAAACAAGTCAAATCTTGGTCAAACCTTTCAAATTTCAAGCTTCAAACTGAGAATTGTTCTTCCAAATTCATTCCGATTACCCTGAAAACCAAAACCAATGGTTTACATAAGTCATAATATACTACACGGGGCAAGTCATGCCCGAGAACTGGCGAGCAAAGTGAAAATACTCAAAACGATCGGTCGGGTCGTTACATCCTCCCCCACTTAAACATACGTTCGTCCTTGAACGTGCCCAGAGTTGTTCCAAAAGCCGACCAATTGCTGAATAACCTTACCATGCACATACCCGGGGGTGATCCCACGTCACCCTATCTCCTATAGGTCCGATAACACACAGAAACTGGAATTTCACAATTCAATCCAGCCCAAAAACCATAGAACCACATCTTCCACTTTTGAAACCTTCAATGCGATCAGAATCTCACATTTATACTGTGAATAACCCCGAACAAGCTGTAATAACCCATACTTGCAACCTCAGGTGAAATTACATGATATTCCACATAACCAAATGTTTGCAGCGATAACTTCTAATCATAACAGCCGTACACAACAACCACCGGTAGAAACCTCTTATCCACAAAAGTCTCGTTCCAACACTTTCATATACTGCCAATGATAAATAAAACACACCGTAAGCCATAACCATTTCTTAGATCAACCATTCATGAAGCCTCTTCTCCTTTGGCAAAAACCATAGCAAATTTCTGAGCCAATCCTCGATATTTATCCTTCCAACGTGCTAAAATTGAATCCTTTCATTAATGATCCCAACGATCTCATCTAATCACACACAACCACTCTGGTGACATAACACCTCAATGCAGACTAAAGCCGTAACTTGCGCAATCCGCGCACCAATAAGAAACAATCCGAACATATTCAACTCATGATAATGACTCAAATGAAAGAGCTGCACCTCAAGCTCACCGGTACCACCACAACACAAGGCTGAGAACCCATCTCACATCGTAGAAATAGAACACACGAATCTAACCCGCAAGGTCATATCTCCACATAACTTCACTGTAATGCGCGATCCTATCCAAATACTGCTCCACATGAAACACCTCAAGTCATTCCGCTCGAAATTGACGACCACGCGCAATTGATGTCTAGAACCAAAGCAAATCATCATGACCATAGTGAAGCAAATACATAACACTACTCAACCCAAAAGGATATAACTGATACGCCATCCACCGAGCAATATCCAATACTCTTTCCAGCTCGACTTCCACTAAGAAACCCCCAATGGAACCGCACCATCTGTGCCTATACCCAACAAATCATAACGACTCGCAACACAGAAAAGGTAACTCATAGATCTCCCCAGATTACTAATAAGCTCAATAAGAATCGAATCAACACATCCCTCAATAATACAATCCGGAGCCAACCAAGCCGACTCAAGTTAGAACACGCATCCATATTGGCCTGCCAACGAACTCCTTATCAAGGAAATCCTGAAGCTGCTCCTTCAACTCCTTTAACTCTGCCGGTGCCATGCAATACGGTGCCCGGCATCAAATCAATACCGAAATTAACAACCTTGTCTGGCAACATGCCCGGCCACAAGAAACACATCCAAAAAGTCCCTCACCACTGCACTGACATCCATCACGAGAGCCCAAAATAAGAAAAAAAACAATCCTTCCCAGCCATCCGCTGGGCGTTCGGAATATAAGCCCACTCTACTAAGGACATAATCCGTCGAACCTCGCCACCTTGTCCGTGGCATACCCGGCATAACCAACATCGCCGCCTTAGCGCAATAGCTCTGAATGATACAACACTGAGACAACCAGTCCATACCCAATATCACCTCCAAAATCTAACGTACCAAGCAACAAAAGATCCCCTCGGGTCTCCAAACCCCGATAGTCACTCAACAGTGCCGATACACACGACCCAGAACCACAACATAGCCTGAATATGAGAACTCCCAGTCTCCAACTCCATATAGCACACGAATCACATATCCGATTCCAATTCCACCATCCGAGCACATACCACATCTCTAATATCCAGTCACTCCATGAGAGATACTCTAACATTCTTCTGTGCCTCCAAGCAAACTCAAATATCAGCAGTTGATCTAGCAAGAAAGTGGCGCAATACTACCTAAGTACCATCAACTTAATCACAATGCCTTTTTCTGAAATATATACCCTCGTCAAATTACCTCCAACTAGCAATACCATTTCCTTAATCATCTGAAGATCATCTCTCCAATTATCTGAAACCGCCCATGCTGCCTAAGAATTTACGGCCTTCCATTCAGAACTGAACTGCAACCTTACACACGCAAATATCAACCTCCACACATACCGCATATACCAATCCATCCTAAAATAACATGAGAATTCCATATCCCTTCCGAGCCACAAGCAACTATGTAATCAACCAACCAAGAACTTTTCCATTGATCCCATTCTAGAAGAGAATCACTATACATCTCAAGCTCCTCACGCCAGCAGAAAATATACATCTCTAACCGCGGTAGAAATCAACAAGAACTCTCCGACTCCCCTTGCACAAAAACCAAGCCTGTCAGGATTAAATCCTCCTAACTCAATCAACCTACGTAGGACACTAAAACCTAAGAGCATCACCGCAAAATACCTGTAGAACTCATTACCTCGTAAACACCCAAAGAACTAATCATATCCTTACCATACCGATCTGGCCTACTACCAACTATCCCATCTAGCTGACCTCCCTTTTGATTTACCTTCAATTGATACTCCTTCTTGCCATAACATCACATTTCCTCTACCCAAACTCACCACACGAGACCCAAGCATAATACCACACAACCTAAGGCTCATAACCCGCTGAATACTCTTTTAAGTGTTCCTAAAAACACCATATTCAAGATACCTACCCTGAACGGACTTACTGCGAATCTAAAGCCATTACCTTCACCTTCCCGATACTGATATATAGAATCCCATAATTAATATAGAAAATACCACAAGTCTTGCCATCTTCCACTAAAAACTCAGTTTCTAGCCACAAGTACAACTTGCAAATTTCCACTTGTTACATGTAAAAACCAGAACGCATTAGAACCATTCTCTATAGTCATCCACTCTACCCAAACTGCAATTAGCCCGATCAAAAGAACCGAACAAACTGCGCCTCATTAGCACTCCTGACACTGCAGCATATAACCTTACCTTGATGCTACCAAGCCACTCCCTTTCCTATGCACTGAGCACTCTTTATCAACAACAACTCAAGACATTCCGTGATTCTCAAACACCTATGAAGCATCCAATAACCTTTGTTAAGAATTTTCCTTTACTCGAGCAATCCTCGGTCTCAATCTCCGTCGTCCATAACTGATTAACCCGAACGCTTCAAACTAGAACCGACATAGCACATAACCGTGCCATCAGCTAATCAATAGCAAACTCCTCCACTTGGCTCGAAGCCATAGATAAAAACACACACCCTAACCCATAACGCATATACTTTATTGCTGCCATAATACCATAGTGAGATTAACTCAATCCTTCATAAGCTCATGGAACACTGACCATCTGGTACTTCATATCTTCTGCAAATCTCGCATTTACTCTCGTAACGATTAAACCCATTCTCTTAAGCAGCTCAAATTCAAATTGCAACACACATATTTCACTTGTAATTGAGATCATCTAACCGACAACATAAGGATCACACAACCTCAGAACACTTCGCAGGAGATAACCCACCTGCTTCGCCTTAAACTAACATTTATATATATACCTTCCACCGTCATATCCATTACGCAGTCACTTTGTCCTCCTGAGTCTGAACTCATACCGAAACATGAAATTTACTTCACTCCCAACTAGGAAACATGAAAAGATTCATCACACGCCTATAACTCGGGGCTAAAACTCGAATCAAGACGGAAATCAAGCACCTAATAGTTCTTCTATCCTCCAGCAGACCCTTCTCGTCGCTTTCAAATCATACGAATACATCTCGCAGTCACATCACCCTCATCACGTAACTATCCAGTCATTACTCCCCTTAATAGGGACACAACAGAACATATAGATCCAAAAACATGTGCTCACACAATCAGCACCTCGGTGCTCAAGCTATAGGCAAAAATCCGACCTTGAGTCCTCCAGACTGGCCCAACATCAGCACATAGAGATCACATCTCGCCCCTCAATCAGGGATTCACAAGCCATCGATGCACATCTAATACTGAGCGCTCATGTGCGCATACGAACGCGTGGATGGAATTTCAAGAGTTACTTTTCAAGCTGAATAAATGACGCACGATAAGAATTTCAAGAATGTGAAGCTTTTCCTAAAGGTTCTGCAGCCTCTCGAGGATAAATACAGACATCTCTGTATCGATCCGCGAGACTCTACTAAACCTGCTCATGACCCGTGAGACCTATGTAACCTAGGCTCTGATACCAACTTGTCACGACCCTAAACCCAGACCCGGTCGTGATGGCGCCTCTCGTGAAGACAAGGCCAGCCGACACATTTCCAATTCGAAGTTAAACAGCTACGCAGTAATACAACAAGCTAAAACATGATTTAATAACGCTAAACAGCGGATAATATCATAACAATGCGGAAGTACAACCCAAACACAGGCCAAACCGGGGTATCACTAGTCATGAGCATCTATTAAGTCTAAATACAACTGACAAGGTCTGAAATGTACTCAGTACAGTCTAATAGAATGAAGAGAGAGAAAGCAGTGCTGCGAACGCCGGCAGCTACCTTGCTAACTCCACTGACAACTGCCACCAAGCTCAGAAAATACCTGAATCTGCACACAAGGTGCAGGGAGTAAAATGAGTACTGCCAACTCAGTGAGTAATAATCATAAATAGAGACTGAGTGGTAAGAAATCACGAAAAGGGCATCAAGATGCTGTATAGAAGCAGTTTCAAAACCAGTAAGAAAGCAATAAAGTTGTAAAATCCTTTAAAACATCTTAGCTCAGTTTAAACCTTTTTGAAAATAACCTTTTCAACAGTTGCGCAAACGAATGCAGAACAACTACTGCAGATAAGCACAGAAATCCGCCCCTCGGGTACAAATACACAATTAAGCAAGTAATGACAGGCAAATAAGAAAGATAAGCACATAAGGTTCGCCCCTTGGGCACAATATCAACAAATCCGCCCCTCGGGCAATATCTCAGAACAGTACCAGCCCCTCGGGCAACCACATAGAACAGTATCAGCCCCTCGGGCAATCACATCGAACAATACCAGCCCCTCGGGCTATATCTCACATCACACTGTATACCCGCGCTCACTGGGGGTGTGCAGACTCCTGGAGGGACCCCTTACGGCCCAAGCGCAATAACAAGCCATCTCGTGGCATCACAAACAGGCTCTCAGCCTCATATCAATATCAAGCCACCTCGTGGCGTACATATCTCAGGCCCTCGGCCTCAAATCAGTATCAGTGTATCACCGCTGCGGCGTGCAGCCCGACCCAAATGATGTCCTCATAACACAGGCCCTCGGCCTTACTCAGTCACAATCACATAAGCCTCTCGGGCAACCGTGAAACAGTGTTTCTCAGCCCAAAACATCATCTAAATATCATTTGAGTATTAAAACTGAGTGAACATGGCTGAGTTTTGAAAACAGTAGAAAATAACATGACTGAGTTCAAGTAATAAGTCAAAACAGTGAGGAAATATCAACAAACCCCCCCCCCCTCAAGGGTTCAAATAGTTGGCACGAAGCCCAAATATGGCATGCAGCCCAAATAATGATGATAACAAATATATTTCAGTCAAATACGCGGTAAAATCATCAATCGAGACGGACCAAGTCACAGTCCCAATAGTGCACGACCCCACGCTCGTCGTCAAGCGTGTGCCTCACCTCAATATAGCACTACGATGTGCAATCCGGGGTTTCAAACCCTCATAACATCATTTACAATCATTACTCACCTCGAACCGGCTACATCTCTAGCTCGCAACGCCTTTGCCCCTCGAATCGGCCTCCACACACGTCGAATCTATCCAAAATCAGAACGAGGACATCAAAATATGCCAAGGGAACAAAGCCCAAGCGAAAACAATCAATAACGGGCACTAATCCCGAAATTAGCAAAACCCGAGCCCCGGGCCCACTTCTCGAAATTCAGAAATTTTTACATCAATAAAATCCTCATCCTCATACGAGTTCATACATATCAAGAACATCAAAATCGGACCTCAAATGGCCCCTCAAATCCCCACTCAAAGGTCTCTTAAATCTCAAGCCCTAATTACCCATTTTTGCTAATGATTTTCCATGGATTTCAAGCTTACAAATGTTAAAATTCATCATAGAAACAAGTTTATGGTCCAAAAATCATACCTCCATGAAATCCTCTTGAATTCCCTCTTCAATTAGCTCTCCCAAGCTTTCTCCCAGATGAAATATGGTGAAAACCCTCTCAAAATCGCGAAGGGTGAAATATATGCATTCTGACCCAGGGATTTTCGCATCTGCGGTTCCACTTTTGCTGTCCAAGAGCCGCTTCTGCGGTTCTTCACTTAACTACCCAATCTGCATCTGCGATGAAGCAGCCGCATCAGCGCCTTCGCAGATGCGGCCCCACAACCGCTTCTGCGGTTCCTGCCAACCTCACTAGCTTTCGCTTCTGCGACCAATTCTCCGCATATGCGGCGTCGCACCTGCGGTCCCTAATCCGCAGGTGCGGAAATGCCAGAAGCAGAAAATCTGCAGCTGCAACAAGGTTCCAAACTTCTCCGAAATCATTCCGAAATCACCCTGAGGCCCCCGGGACCTCAACCCAAAGCACAAACAAATTCTAATACCTTATTCAAACTTGTACCAACCTTCAAATCATCTCAAACAACATCAAATCACCCAAAATACATCGGATTCAAGCGACGCGACCGCTAACCTGCGACCGCTAACCTGCTCACAGGAGATAACCCACTTGTGGAAATTATATGCCGACATCTTCCAACGTAGTTGCAGTGGGTACAATTGCTATGAAATCAGTAAACCATCCTAAGCCCGTGCTCATTCACCAACTGTACGAGTCCGTTCACTCCCCATGGACATCAACTAAAGGTGAGACAATACTTTCCAATCCAAAGTCATGTGGCACTCCTCTTCATGATAAGAAAACTCCTTTCCGTCCTATCCAACCTTTCTTCATATAATAGCCAATATTCCAAATTAAGCCCGTAGACCTAGTCACTGTCCACCATGAATCCCAAATCACTTTAAACTTTCCTCAAGGTGTGTAGTTATCCTACCACTGAACTCATATGCTACTCTGCCATTCTACTACTTTGGTAAAACCCTCTCCTTTAAGCAACTACTCTACTTCTGCTTCTTACACCTGGCCTTCTAGAAATTAAACCACCGCATGACACTTCCCACATGTCCTTCCCCATCCTTCACTGCCCAGTTGTTGCCTTAAGTAAAATATCTATCTCTGTAGCAATTGGACCAATAGATCGCTACCAACTTTAACCTTTGCGAAGACCATCTTTCTCGAGTCATCAACACTAGGAACACCGATTCATTCCTGAACCAGTGCACACCGCGATCTCTAACAGCCGCTTTCCCGGCACTACTTCACAATACTCTGCCCCAATGGTGAATTGACGAAGGCCATGACACCGGCGATCCTAACCCATTCAACAAGAACAACGACACCACATCACAGATGAAAATTCCACCACGATCGAAAATACCAATCTCTCTACTACATTGATCTAAACCTAAACATTCATAGTCCGATTGCCTTTCCTCTGCCGAAAATATAATACTAAATCTCTGAATCATGCACTGAGTAAATCTCTTTCCAAGTCATTCACTGCTTCAACGCATAGACAAGCATCCTATCGTTACACCAACACTATGCGATAGCAACGCCCGAATCGTCATCACAACCAATGCCAAATCTCAAAACCTTTGGCAGTAGTGATACTGAGCTAAACCGATAGAATGGCCTTCCGCAAGTCGACGACAATAGCCCAATTAATTACATGGGGAGAAACATCATGCACCACATCTGTAGTACCATTATAATTCCTCAATTCCCGATTTATAACAAGAGATTCACGTCGCATAAGATCGAGTAGGAAAGAAACAAGGGCATAAACCTTAAAGGAATCAAATCGCACGATGAGGAATCAAGAAGGGAAGTGCTCCAACAGCCCTGTAGCCTCTCGAAGATAAGTACAAACGTCTCCGTACCGATCCACAAGACTCTACTAGACTTGCCCATGACTCGTGAGACCTAAGTGAACCTAGTGCTTTGACACCATGTTGTCACGACCCCAAATTCATTTAAGGTCGTGATGGTGCCGCACACCACTGTCAGACAAGCGAACAATGGATAATAAATTTGATTCTCATTTTAGTATTGTTGAAATTCATAATTTCCTTCAATTTAATAGTAAAAAGATGGAATTACAGAGTAAATAATAATATTTTAACCATTTCAATACTGAGAAACCCATAATCACCCCAAAACCCGGTGTCACAAGTGCATGAGCATCAACTAGGAAAAATAAAATAAAATTCATCATTTGTCCCAAATACAACATTGGACAGTGTAAGCACGTAATTTTCGACCCGCACAATTTTTAAGTTAGTTGTAGTATTTTAAATATTTACTTGAGTTATTATAGATTTTTAATCCATTTTTATTACCACTTTATTAGTTTAATTTTATTATTTTAGTATTTAAAAATTAAAAGAAAATACAAAAAATAGTTTCAATTTTTATATTTAGCTTTATTTTTAGTAATTTATTTTAATTAATTAAGAGTGATTTTTATATTTTTATAAGTATATTACATTGTTTTAGTCTTCCTACCATATTTAAGCCCAACAAGACAAAGGCCTATTCTTCCCAACCCATTTAGCCCATATAACTGTAAAATTTAATCTTAGCCATCTATTCCCCCAATCTAATGGCTCATGTCAATTCTTACACTCATATTTAAACCCAATTATAGACAAACCCTACCTTATCTTTTAATTTGAGAGCTGACTCCAAATTCCAAAAAGCTAAAAAACAGCCGATACTCCTATAGAGAATCATCAGATCTCTGGTTCTCTCATGGAGAAAGACAGCCGCGACTGGTCTTCTTCTTCCTCGCGAAAAACGTCCACTCACCTCCATTGAAGAGAAGTCGAGTAATAGTCGTTCCCCCACCCCTTTCCATCTCTTAACAGCCATCACGGTACCTCCCTCCAGCTCCAAAACCAGTCCCTGTTTTCACACCAAGACAGTAGCCCAGATCTGTAACAAAAATGCTATCAAACCAGCCCTTTTTTCTCCCCTAAAACCACCTAAAATAGTCCCCATAACCACCCAACAACACAGCTCAAACCCAGCTGAAAATCCCCCAAAAACCATAGTCGAACAAGGTCGGTTGAGGTCACCGGAAATTTCCCGCTCGTGGTCCTTTGCTGCCATTCTTTCGGGTCAAATTCCTGAGTGTTGGAATCCACTACTATTGTATGTTTGGTTGAAGATTCACTCAATATAATTGAAGAAAGATTTTTTTCTACAAGGTCCATACTTCTTCCCCTTCATTGAATATTTATGATGTCATTAGCGATTTGAGGCATTGGGTTAAGTTACTCCTGTTAGCTTGATGAGGTTCAACAATGAAAGTTAATTGGTCTATTTGATTTCATTTGTGAAATTGACCAAGAAAATTATACTGTATAGAACCCATAAATAAGTGTGTCATTTTCTTACTTGTAGATAGGCCTTTCAATATGTATGGGCCAAATCCTCTTATTCTGCTAGGCCTATGAAACTCTAAAATGACTAATTCAAGCCCATCTACTTTTCTTTAATAAAGGTGGCCCACTTTTTCCATAATTAATAAGTGCTTGTATATGTTCCGCAAAATATTAGTTAAGTCTCTCCAGAATATTTTATTCACAATAACTTCCTATCTCATGACTTGCAATAATCTCAAAGTAGTTTAGAAAAATAGTTCACGAACAATCGTAGTTTGCTTTAAGTGGGATTAAATAAATCATCGTGACTATGGGTACAGTTCCAGTGGCATGATCACGATACGTAAATCACTAATTCGGGTGTGCATTTCAAGTGACCCGACCATAACTTCGGATAATAATAAAAAATAAACATGTTGTAAATCACGGATGCATTTCATTCGGCGCGGTTTGCAATGTGTACCAAAACAACAAGTATACGGCATCGTGACTTGTTCCAGAAACAATTTCATAAATAAAAATAAAAGCGGTCATAAAGTTAAAAATTTACAATAGGTTTAAAACATATAATAAATTAAACAGTTAGGCCAATTATTAATAGTTGAGCAACCGTGCTAAAACCACAGAACTCGGGAGTGCCTCACACCTTCTCCCGGGTAAACAGAGTTCTTTACCCGGTCTTCTGTGTTCGCAGACCATAAATAAGAGTCAATTTCCTCGATTTGCGACTATATAATAAACCGGTGACTTGGGACACCATATAATTATTCCAAGTGGCGACTCTGAAATTGAATAAATAATCTCATATCGATTAATGTCACTTAAATTGGAAACATTCCCTATCCATTCGAGAAAAAGGAGGTGTGACAACTCTGGCGACTCTACTGGGGAAAAGAACCCAAAATCTCCGGTTCAGGGTTCAGAATTCGAGCTTAGAATAACTGTTATAGTTGTCTTTTGTTTATTATCTTATTTTTTACGTGTTTGAGCCTAATGTCGTTTTTATCG
The DNA here is from genome assembly GCF_001879085.1 of Nicotiana attenuata. Classification (NCBI taxonomy): domain Eukaryota; kingdom Viridiplantae; phylum Streptophyta; class Magnoliopsida; order Solanales; family Solanaceae; genus Nicotiana; species Nicotiana attenuata. The sequence continues at coordinate 67,218 of NW_017674781.1, read as the reverse complement.
CTTTGATATTGATTGAACTGTATATAAAAACTGTTACGAAACCCTTTTCTCTCTGGGTCTTCTAAATCTTCTGGGAAGCGTGCGCTTCGCGTGGCTTCTTTTCTATTCGAGTCATATCACAATTTTAGAACGAGGTTCGGACAAGTTGTAAAGCCGGTGAAGCTTCTGTATTCCCGGTAGGCTGCCCCCCTCCCCCCCCCTCCCGGTCAGCTCGAGATGTCCGCTCGGGTAAGCTAGGTCTAGAATAATACACCCAGATTTTAAACCTAGAATAACATAGCCTCATGTCGGACCCTTAGAACGCTTGTTTGCATCATGTGCATTTGACTTTAAGGACTCAACACAAGGGGGTTGGGTCCGTCTAGGACAGGTGTACCCAGATTAAAAAGACCATCCTGATGCATCTTACGTGCTACTTGCGCATTTATTTGCTTCGGCTTGCATGTTGACCGGCTTCAAGAACAGGGAAAGAAAATCAAAAAAAAAAGAGTGAGAGGTAGGTATTTGAAAATTTTCGAAACTCTACTAAAAGTAAAAAAAAAAAAAAAGAGAAAGAAAATAAGCCAATGTTTTCAAAAGTCATGCTTCCACTGTTCTGTAAAAACTGGCCGAACTACGCGGTTCTTATTCTCACCGGATGTGAGATACGTAGGCAAACCTCATCAGTTCCGGCCCCCAATTTTCAAAAATCCAAAAATATTTTCCTTTAATTTCTTCTTTAGAAGTATTTTCTTAGAAAATCCCAAATAAATTAAAAAAGAAAAAGATATTAAAACTCAAACAAAAATATTTTCCTTCCTTTTTTAGGTTTTCCATTCAAAATAAATAAATAAACAAATCAAAGCAAAATCCAAAAAATAAAATATTTTCTACCTTTGTAGAAGTCTTTTTTCCAAAAATTCAAAAAAAAATCAAATCAAAAATATTTTCTTTCCTCTTTGAAAGCCTTTCTTTTGAATATTCAATAAAAAAAATGAAATTAAAAAAAAATTTATGTTCTTTTTTTAAACACTTTCATGGTTTGAGTATTATAAAAAAGCAAAGCAAAAAAAGAGAGTTAGCTTATTTACTCCAATCTCGATCTTCCTGAACTACGTAATGATCTGACTCATGCGGCGTCACGATACATAGGTAATCCTCATTGGATTCGATCATAGCCATAAAATTAATTGAGTGAAACATAAACTGGAAAACCTTAAAAAAAGAAAAAAAAAGAGCGACAAAAAATAATGAGCGACAAAAACAAAAAGAGAAAAAGTGAGTGCCATAAAAAAAGAGCGGCAAATACAAAATGAGAAAATCAAGAGTGATTAAAGAGAGGCAGAAATGAAAGAAAAGAGGTACAGAGTGAAAAAGGATAAGTTAAGGCCGGGATGTAACATGCAACCGTTCAAACACATAGTAGAAGCGTTTAACTGTTTAGGTGCATTGCATCCTAACGTGCGATTTCCTATATGTTGAGCGTCTCAAAACTAACAAGGTTGTTGGGTGTGCAAATTAGCTAGGTTCTGTTCAGGTGGTTGGTTTTGTTGGTAATCTAGCTTTCCATCATTACTTCACAAGATCCAAAGGAAAGGTTCCTATGGCCTCCGAAAGTCATCTACCAATTATCAATCCCGAGGATAGTCCACCACTAGCTATACCACAACCAGAATCAGCAGCTGCTGAAGAGAATAGGACATTGCATCTCCGCATATCAGAAATGTGGGACGCCTGGTCTAATGGTAGGGAACCGCCAAGTGCAATCCCTGGGTTCCCTGAGTTGATCCCCAGGTCAGGAGAGACTACCAACACGCCTGTGCCCAACCCGTTCATCCCGTGCGGGTACCCTCCAATGCCATTTAATGGTCTCGGAATGCCTTCTATGGTTCGCCCCCAGGCGCCGGCCTCAAAGGCACTGCCATCAATGTTTTCTGCAGCACCAGTCTGCACCACAGCACAACCAACTTTGCCACGGCCGTAAGTTGAGCCTCCGATGTTCACCTTTCAGGATCCACAGCTTCAACCAGAAATAACATATGTGACCCCGTACTCCTTTACTCAATCTCCACAATGCGACTTCTCGGTGGGCAAAAAAAGGTTGTCAAGAATCCCGAGCAAGAAAAAATGGCTCGGAAAATGAAAAGTCTCGAACAAAGTCTTAAGAACATGCAAGGCTTGAGTTGCCAAAAGAGTGTTTCGCACTCTGATATGTGCATGTTTCCTCATGTTCATTTTCCCATTGGCTTTAAGACGCCAAAACTTGAAAACTACGACGGGCACGAAGACCCAATCGCTCATCCGTAACGATATTGTAACCAGCTGAGGGGTGCTGGTGGAAAAGAGGAGCTGCTAATGGCTTATTTTGGAGAAAGCCTCACTAGAATCGCTTTTGAGTTGTATATGGATCAAGGTATTACCCATTGGCCTGCATGGGACGATATGGCCTGAGATTTTGTCTGCCAGTTCCACTATAATGTGGACATCGCTCCGGACAGAAACTCTTTGTCCAATTTGAAAAGGAAACGACGGAAAGTTTTTGCGAATATGCTGTCAAATGGCGTGAGCAAGCTACCAGGGTAAAGCCTCCAATGGGTGAATTTTATATGGAGGCGGATTATTTCCAGAACACGATGTCTGCTATGGGTAAGCCGTTCGCTGAGGCTATCAAAATGGGGGAGATGGTCGAACATGGTTTGAAAACGGACCGAATTTTGAGTCAACTATTTTTAAGCTGCATCACAGGCTGCTCAGAACGGTTCGGAGGTTTTGATAAACAGAAATGGGAGAGAAGAAGCAGCCATGATGGCTTCCAGTTCGAGGGGAGCCCTGCAGGTCATTCACCCAATCATATATGCTTCCTGAGGTCCCTCAAAACTTTTATCCCTATGAACATGCTACTTATGCCGTGGCACAGCCTCCTTATGTGGTGATGTACGCGCAACCTTACGCGCGGCCACAATATCATACCCAAAACCGAGCTCCATATCCCAAAAATGCCCATCCTTACCAAGATCCATATAATCCCCAAAGAAATGTTCCCCAGCACAATCCTCACCCAAGAGAGCCTTTCAGAAAGAATCAGTTCACACCCTATTGGTGAATTGTATTGAAGCTTGTTCCAAAAGCTAATCAGGCTAGATCTGTTGCAGCCAGTGGCCCCGAACTAGCCGAACCTCGAGTCCCCCTCGCACCGAGCTGATACATGATGTGAATACCACTATGGAGCAGTGGGACACAGTACAGAGGATTGTTGGACCCACAAAAGGGCAGTTGAATTGATTGAAGCTGAAAGAATTATTTTTCGGGATGAAGAAGCTCCTGATATGATGAACAACCCGTTGCATGCTCACAATAACGGGCCAATAGTCAGAATGATTGTGAAGATGAGGAATTTGATTCGGCACTAAAGGCCATTGCAGCCATTGCCGAGATAGAAGAAAAGCTAAAAAACGATCGCCAAGCCTGAAAGTTCCCCATCATACGAGAGTCTCGGTAGCCACTCTTGCTATACTTTCTGTGTCCAGATTATCTCAGGGTGTGATCCGGATGTTTTACTTTTATTGTATTATTTTCCGATGTAAACCCTTCTATCTTAATTCAAAAATCAAAAATCAAAAATATAAAAGAAATAAAAAAATCAAATGAAATTAATATTTCATTTTCCAGAAATGTCTCTTTTCTTAATCTTGTCACTTTTCTTTTTTTCTTTTCAGTTCTGTTAACTGCAGATTTCAATAAGATGACATCCTTGCGGTCTTCATGCCCAGATCCTAAAACACTACCAGACTTTGAAATAATGAGTCAAGAATCAAAATGCAATGAAGATAAGTTTAAGGAAATAAAATAAAGAATTGGAACAACTAAAGGAAAATTGGCTCTAGATTGGAAATGTCCATACATTGTAACAAGAGTACTGCCAAAAGAGAACGTTGTACATGGGAAACGTCGAAGGAAATGTTCCTGAAACAACTCTCAACGCAGGTGCATTCTAAAGGTACTATATAACATTAATGTTCTCCGGTTGCGATAAAGAAGGCTTTTATTCTCGCTACCCAAACACTAGCAACCCTTTTCAAGCCCTTTCAGTCGGTTACTTTTCTTTGATTACCCTCTTTGAAACCTGAAAGTGTTATTGAAAAATCTGAAAAAATGAAATGAAGAATGAAAAAAGCGAAGAAAAAGAAAGATACAAAAAAAAGGGAAGAAAAGACAAAGAAAATGAATTGAAAAAAAAACAAAAAAAGAGAGTAAAAAGGAAAGGAAAAAGAAAGAGAAAACAAAACAAATGTCACGCCCCAACCTCGGGAGGCGCGACTGGCGCTCAATCGAGTGAACCCAACTGAGCAAGCCTTACCCGAACACTTCCTACCCAACTCAATATGATTACGGGATGCGATTCCGTTTAGTTTAATTAGACAATAAAAGGGGTTGTACATTCAACATGGATATCTTATTTTATAACACAATCTTAAACCGTAGTTAGGCTTTCGCGATTTCGTACAGTTATAGTTTAGAAGAAAGCAAGAGTACAAAGTTACGACATGGTTTGTTGACCTATCTGATACCCGCACATAACCCACACAACCGTCTACGGAGCCTCTAAAGATACAAAAGATAATGATAACAACGCCGGCAACAAGGCCCCAGCTATACCTCAAAATGAATATCTATCACAAAAGGTGTACAACATAACCCTTTGAAGGAGGAAGGGGCTCACCAAGATTATTGAGAAGAGGATGCTCTGCTACGCACGATCGGCACTATCCGCTATGGAGCCACCTACATTCATTTAAAATGTAGCGCCCCCGGCAAAAGGGACGTTAGTACCATGGAATAGTACTAGTATGTATAACTAAACATCATCCTGTTACAAAGAACAACCATACAAGAGTAAAGAGGAAATAGAAAGGCAACAAAGTTTCAAATAAGCACCATGCCAACAATATAAGGAGGTTCCCATGATTTTTACATAGTTTCTGAAATTTCAGATTGGAGCATCCCACGTTGTTGCATCATTATCCATATTACCACCGCTTCCGTGAGAGGAGTCCGATCACGGCCCGATTGGCTAAGCCGTCTCCCCGAGACGTTACCATTATTTCATTATTCACTTTCCAGTTTCAATCATCAATACATTACCACCATGTGTATATATATCATGGCGTCCGATCACGGCCCGATTGGCTAAGCCGTCTCCCCGAGACGTTACCATTTTCCGTTATTCATCTCACACCAATCTTTGGTTACACATGTATTAGTTTACGGGCACTTGGGGCCACAATTTCCCCATTCCATAACCCATGCTTCACATCTTTCCCATTTTCAACATTTACTTTGCCACTTAAAGTTATATGCATATACAAAAGTAATTTAAGTCATATGCATAGAGGGAAATTCGTCAAGTTCGGCATATTAGTCCCAAAGTAACCTTGGCATGACAGTTAGGCATTTAGCATATAATTCATGTTCTCCACACATCTTCCATTTACAAGAATAACACATTAAACACCTAAAGAATTACCTACCTCATATATTTTCACAACATCAATTCACTTAACATAACAAGCATTTCATCAATTACGTTTCGACCTTAGAACACTTACACGGGCACCATGGAAGCTCAATTTCTAAGAGGAGGCCCAAGGGAATTATACGACGACTATGCGGTCCGCATATCGGTTATGCGATCACATAATTGACCGCATAGTTGACCTCAAATTTGACCAACACACTGACTCACTTTGCGGCGACTATGCGGTCCGTATACCTGATATGCGACCGCATTCTCGACCGCAAAATCTCACATTTTTGGAAAGTATTATTTCTTGACTTTTAGTGCATAGATCAGTCCAAAAGGGTCCGAACTGCGGCGAGCTTGCTCGTCGCGAAGAATTTTACGCATCTCTAGCACATATTCCTAATTTGGCACTACGAGCTTTCGGGTTTAGAGTAAAAATCTCTCACGGGCCTCACAACAAAATAGAAAAACAAAAGAAAATCAAAAACAAAGTTCTTTGAAATATGTTCGACTTGATTCCGAAAGGATACGTAGGCAGCTCTCTCTGGGGTGTAGTCACGCCAAAATAAAAATCCAAATTACCCAAAAGTTGAAACTAGGGGCAGAAGTTATATTGGTTCGCCGATGGTTTCGCTCGAAGGGTTGCAAAGTTATAATTCTATCCAAATCTTTTTCACCCAAACCCTAATTCAAAGTCCTTCCGATCAATAAATGAGAATGTTCAAGAATTAGAAGATACAGTCACAGGATCTAATGCGACCAAAATAAGGGAAATGAAATGAAAGAGTCTTGTTGGTGAAAACCTTGACGGGCACCGTAAGGCGATGGTAAGCACTGAGAAATAAAAAATGAGAGAGTCTTGCTAGTGAAAACTCGCAAAGAGCACTATAAGGCGACGGTGAGAAGAGAAATGAGAGAGGCCAGCTGGTGAAAACCCGCAAAGGCCACCCCTAAGGGAAAAGAGGATCCTCACAGCCATCATTATCGACAGAGTCCTGGCAAGGTTTCTTGAATTTAGAGGCAAAAGTTGTGATGAATTTCTGAGAGGCGGACGGTTTACGCAAATCAGGCATCAAGTCCAAAAGGCATGTCATGTTTATTGAAGTTCGCATGTACTCCAGAGAGGATGGTAAGACTGATTTACAGGGCTTTCTTTTGACACGAGCTAATGTGCAAAAAGGCACCTAGCCTTGTCAGGGGCATCAAGTCGACCTCTACTGGTCATGGCGGCCGATGCTTCAAAATCAAAACTCTTGGAAGGATAAAATCAAATTGAAGTGCCTACAAGGGCAAATGAAGTTGAAAAGGTTGAGTCCCGCGTGGCTAACTGTCTCGGCAAAGTTTGAAAAGCCAAGATACCCCAAATGCTCTGAAGTTAAAGTTGGAAGAAAGAAGCCAGAAATGAAAGGCCTATGAAGGCGAAATAAAGTTGGAAAAGGTTAAGTTCCACGCGACTAGCTGTTGCAGCAAAATTTGAAGAGCCAAATGTTCCACAATGCTCCGAAGTTAAAAATTGAAAAAAAGAAAAAAAAACTACAAAACGAGTCAGAAGTGAAATACCTACAAAGGCAAAAAAAAGTCGAAAAGGTTGAATCACACGCTACCAACCATCATAGCAAAGCCTGGAAAGGCCAGGGGTTCTCCGGGGTCAGAATTCAATCGGTATTCAGGAAACAACCAGTTGCAGATGAAAGAGCCGAGATCAAGTGACTGAAATGCCCAAGGCCACAAAACCAACCACTGTTTCAAACTGACAAAATTTTCTTTATTTGAGAAATAGGAAACGAGTGTAATTAAAAGTAACCTTGCAAGAAGCAAGTGCAACCAAAAAGAAACTACGCAAGGGCTAGAAACAATTTCGCAGCAACAACTCCAAAAAGGTAAGTCTTCTCCAAAATTCTTTTCCACATTTACTCATTCTCTGAAATATAAAAAAAAAGAAAAAAATAAAGAAGAAATGATGATAAAAATGATGGAAAAAAAAACAAGTAATAAAAAAACAGAAAAAAAAGAGAAAGAAAACAAAGAAAATTCAAAATCATGGTAGTATAGGGTCTCCAATCCCTAGCTGCGTTTTTCCAACATAAGGTCTCCAATTCCTAGTTGATTTTATATTAGACAAAGGGTCTCAACTCCCTAGTCGCTTTTCCAACATAGGGTCTCCACTCCCTACTTGATGCCAGTATAGGGTCTCGACTCCCTAGTTGATGCCAACATAGGGTCATCACTCTCTAGTTGATGCCAACATAGAGTCTCCATTCCCTAGTTGATGCCAACATAATTTGATGCCAACATATGGTCACCACTCTCTAGTTGATGCCAACATAGGGTCTCCACTCCATAGTTGATGCCAACATAACTTGATGCCAACATAGGGTCACCACTCCCTAGTTGATGCCAACATAGGGTCTCCACTACCTAGTTGATGCCAACATAACAACATAGGGTCACTACTCCCTAGTTGATGCCAACATAGGGTCTCCACTCCCTAGTTGATACCAACATAATTTGATGCCAACATAGGGTCACCACTTCCTAGTTGATGCCAACATAGGGTCTCCACCCCCTAATTGATGCCAACATACCAACATAAGGTCACCATTTACTAGTTGATGCCAACATAGGGTCCCCACTCCCTAGTTGATGATTTTCCAACATAGGGTCTCCAATCCCTAGTTGATTTTAGTTTAAACATAGGGTCTCCACTCCCTAGTCGCTTTTCCAACATAGGGACTCCACTCCCTAGTTGATTTTTTTTTAGATATAGGGTCTCCACTCCCTAATCTCTTTTTTCCTAGGATACACAATCCTTTTTATTGCTTTCAATAATGAAGTAGTATATAGTTTTGTATACAAATAACTCACGAAATTTTCCTAGCGAAAACTGGGGTAGAAAAATTCCGTTCGATTGTTTGTTTTGGTGTCTGAGCAGGTTATACCTCGATACACAGGGTTCGAGACGACAAAAAGAAGATGTATCAATCAAGAATAAAAGAAAAATAAGAAAAGAAAAAGAAGTGAACTCAAAGTACAGAAGCGGAGAAAAGATGTGGACTGCTCAAGACATGATTGAAGTCACAAGCTTTGCATGTCCCACCTTGATCCGAAAAGCGGAAGAAGAATGAACCACCACTAGCAGCTAACAAGCATCAAGATTCAGATCAGAGTCTGCGTGAAGAACCAGCCAAGACTCAAATCAAGCTTCAGAAGACTTATAGACAGAAATCTTGTAACTCATAGTTGATAGGCTTAGTTAGGCTTTTTCATTTTGATTTTGATGTAATAATAGGACCACGGGCCGGAGCCTCGACGGAACCTCACTCGACTCTCTCATCCTCTTCGCATACTCATCACTCCATCATTCTCTGAACTACACGTGGACTGATTACTTTATAGCCAAGGATATGTAGGCAGCTCAGATAACAAGGCTCAGTCATAATCTTTTATCCATTTTTTATCTCATTTGAATAAGTGTCATATTAGAAGTCAATTATGTCGCTTACTTGTTTCTTTGCTAAAAAATACTTCATGTTTCCAAGCAAAGAGGGGCAGCTGTAAGCACGTAATTTTTAACTCGCACAATTTTTATGTTAGTTGTAATATTTTAAATATTTACTTGAGTTATTATAGATTTTTAATTCATTTTTATTACCACTTTATTAGTTTAATTATATTATTTTAGTATTTAAAAATTAAAAGAAAATACAAAAAAGTAGTTTCAATTTTTATATTATTTTTTATTTTAAGTAATTTATTTTAATTAATTAAGAGTGATTTTTATACTTTTATAAGTACATTACATTGTTTTAGTCTTCCTACCATATTTCAACCCAGCAAGACAAATGCTCATTCTTCCCAACCGATTTAGCTCACATAAGTGCAAAATCTAATCTTAGCCATATATTCCCCCAATCTAATGACTCATGTAAATTCTTAGACCCATATTTAAACCCAATTGTAGCCATGCCCTACCTTACCTTTTAATTTGAGAGCTGACCCCAAATTCCAAAAAGCTAAAAAAATAGCTGATACTCCTAAAAAAAATCATCAGATCTCTGGTTCTCTCATGGAGAAAGACAACCGCGACTGGTCTTCTTCTTTCACGCGAAAAATGGCCACTCACCTCCATTGAAGAGAAGTCGAGTAATAGCTGTTCCCCCACCGCTTTTCATCTGTTAACAGCCATCACGGTACCTCCCTCTAGCTCCAAAACTAGTCCCTATTTTCAAACCAAGATAGCAGCCCAGATCTGTAACAAAAATGCTGTCAAACCAGCCCTCTATTAGCCCCTAAAACCACCTAAAATAGTACCTATAACCACCCAAAAATGCAGCTCAAACCAAGCTGAAAATCCCCCAAAAACCATAGTCGAACAAGGTCAGTCGAGGTCTCCGAAAATTTCCCGCTCGTGGTCCTTTGCTGCCATTCTTTTGGGGTCAAATTCCTGAGTGTTGGAACCCACTGCTATTGTATGTTTGGTAGAAGATTCATTCAATATAATTGAAGAAAGATTTTTTGCTACAAGGTCCATACTTCTTCCCCTTCATTGATTATATATGATGTCACTATATTTGTCCTTCTTTCTTTTTCCCGTGTATATGGTTCTGCCCTCTCTATATGAATGATAAGCATATCTAATTGTTGTTTTTTTTTCTTTTGTCTTGCATATTGCTAATTTTAGTAAAGGTTTCATCAAGTTTGTTCTTTTTCTTCTATGTTGAGTGATCTTTCCTTTAGTTGTAATTAGTTGTTCCTACGATCCTTGCTTGATTTAGAGATTTGAGGCATTGGGTTAAGTTACTATGTTTAGCTTGATGAGGTTCAAAAATGAAAGCTAATCGGTCTATTTGATTTAATTTGTGAATTTGACCAAGACAATTGTACTGTATAAGACCCATAAATAAGTGTGTCATTTTCTTACTTGTAGATAGGCTTTTCAATATGTATGGGCCAAATCCTCTTATTCTGCTAGGCCTACGAAACCCTAAAATGACTAACTCAAGCCCATCCGACATTTCTTTAATAAAGGTGGCCCACTTTTTCCATAATAAATAAGTGCTTGTATATGTTCCGCAAAATATTAGTTAAGTCTCTCCAGAATATTTTATTCACAATAACGTCCATATCTCATAACCTTTGCAATAATCTCAAAGTAGTTTAGGAAAATAATTTATGAACAATCGTAGTTTACTTTAGGCGCGATTAAATAAATCATCGTGACTATTGGTACGGTTTCCGTGATATGATCACGATACGTAAATCTCCAATTCGGGTGTCTATTTCATGTGACCCGACCATAATTTCGAATAATAATAAAAAATAAACATGCCTCAAATCGCGGGTGCATTTCATGTGGCGTGGTTTGCAATGTGTACCAAAATGACAAGTGTACGACATCATGACTTGTTCCAGAAACAATTTCATAAATAAATAAAAGCGGTCATAAAGTTAAAAATTTACAATAGGTTTAAAGCATGTAATAAATTATATAACTAGGCCAATTATTAATAGTTGAGAGACCATGCTAAAACCACAGAAGTCGGGAGTGCCTCACACCTTCTCCCGGGTTAACAGAATTCCTTACCCGGTCTTCTATGTTCGCAGACCAAAATAAGAGTCAATTTACTTGATTTGGGACTTTAAAATAAACCGGTGACATGGGACACCATATAATTATTCCAAGTGGCGACTCAGAAATTGAATAAATAATCCCATTCCGATTAATGTCACTTAAACACTCCCTATCCCCTTCGGGAAAAAAAGGAGGTGTGACAGACATGAGAGAGAAATATAAATACTCTAAAGGAGACTGCTGGCTGCGGTTCGTAACATAAGATGCAGCTCACCTAATTTCACATATCAACCATGCTGTCGTGCTCACAAGGCAACTAGACATACATGTGTCTGTACAACAAAATGTACAGTAAGTATAGTATGAGTACGAAAATAACGTGTACCCAGTAAGTATCTAATCTGACCTCGAAGAAGTAGTGATGAGGGGTCGACTCCGACACTTACTATGGGCTATAAGTAAAATGCCAATGATATAGTTTAAACATGAGTTGGATAGAACGACTGTAAGCTCAATATCATGTCGTAAGTAACCAATTCTTTTATTAATAAGAGTTTTCCAAAAAATTTTCATCATTCATCAACGTATATCTCAGGACAATGAAGCAGTATCAGTTATTATAAATTCCAAAGCAATCAATACAATCATGCTCAAATGATGCCAAGGTCGTACGACCCGATCCAACATATAAATATAAACTGTGCACTGCCGATAGTGGGACAACAAGAACCTAGATGCATATATTAAATCTGCCGAGGCGTTCGGCCCGCTCTACAAAAAGATAAACACATTCAAACAACCAAATCAATAATTTATTAAGGGGCAATAATTCAAGGAAATGAAAATTCTCATTTAACCGTCAAGAAAATGAATTTTATCCTTTTAAAATTCCTCTACCAAGTTCAATGTGATTTAAGCAATCAAATTAACAAGAAGGTTGCAGACATCACAAGTATAACATTATTTGGGTCGTAGACTACCCGGACTTGAATATAATAGTAGCTATGCATGGACTCTCGTCACCTCGTGCATACGTAGCCCCCACAATTAGGAACACATATCAAATTATTTTACCTATGGGGTTAATTCCCTCGTAAAAGGTTAGAAAGTAGACTTATCTCGCCTCAAATCCCACTTTCTGGTCCAAGATTATGCTCAAACCCTCAATTTGGCAAACTCTATACTCAATTTTTCTGTTCCTTTACCAATTCAACACTTCTCGGCTAAATCTAGTAAAAGACGACTTAAATACATGAAATAATGCAAGAGAAAATAATTCCAATTACCAAAGCTATGATCCTTACACAACTTGCAAAAAGTCAACAAAAGTCAACTCCCCGGGTCCGCACTTTGGAACCCGATAAAATTTACAAAACCCGAACACCCATTCCGATACGAGTTCAACCATACAAAAATTATCAAATTTCGATACCAATTCATCCTTTAAATCATCATTATACATTTTGAAAGATTTTAAAAATTTTCCCATATTTTCCTTTAGATTCTCATGAATTTTGATGTTAAATCTAAGGTATTATCACAAAATATACTTGAAAATTGGTTATAGGCACTTACCCATTGATTTAATCTGAAAATCCTCTCTCAAAATCGCCCACTCTCGGGCCTAGGGTTCAAAATATGATAAAATGAAGCAAAAAACCCAAGTTACACAGCTGAAACCAAGCTGCATATGTCGCATCTGCGATCCAGGGTTCGCAATTGCGAACCCTCGTAAAAGCGAAGAAGCCTTCGCAATTGCTAAAAAGAACAGGTCCGGAAAAGGCCACATTTGCGGCAAATAGATCCCAATTACGAACTGGGCATCGCAATTGCGATAGAGATGTTCGCAATTGCGACCACTCTAGAAACCAAAAGTTTTTTCCGATACGGAAATGAGCATAACTCTCTCATACGATATCTAAATTCGATGATTCTTTTTGCTATGGCTCCATAATTATGATACGAATCTAATGGTTCAATAAAAACTGAATTTGGAGTTCATTTAATTAATGTGGTACCATTTATCCTTGAGGAAGCGACGATGAAGCATAAAAAATAAGTGCAACACAACCCAAACCTATTCAAAACTCACCCGAGCCCCCGAGGCTCCAAACCAAACACCCACACAAGTCTAAAAATATAACAAGAACTTGTCTAAGGCTTTAAATCACATCCAAAAACTTCAAAACCATGAATCGCACCCCAAATAAAGCTTAGTTAACTTAATAACTTCAAACTTCTACATTCGATGTCAAAACCTATCAAATCACATCCGATTGACCTCAAATTTTGCGCACAAGTCTCGTTCGACATTACGAAAAAAATCCAACTTCTAGAATCGATATCCGACCCCGATATCAAAAAGTCCACTCCCGATCAAACTTTCCAAAACCCTTCAAATTTCCAACTTTCGCCAAATAACCCTGAAAAGACCTACGGACCTCCAAATCCACTTCTAGACGCGCTCCCAATATCAGAATCATCATACGGAGCTATTCCCAGACTCGGAATCCCAAACGAACAATGATAACATTGAAATACACTCCAACTCAAATTTAGGAAATCCTTCCAAAATGCCCACTTTCCACAATAGGCGCTGAAACGCTCTCGGGTCATCCAAAACCCGTTCCGTACGTACGCCCAAGTCCAAAATCATCATACGAACCTGTTCAAACTTTTAAATCCCAATTCCGAGGTCGTTTATGTCATGATCCAAAATCTACTAAGGGTTGTGATGGCACCGAACACCATTGTCAGGCAAGCCAACACTAAATAACTAGTAACTTCTCGCTTTAAATATTTCTGAATTCACTTCTTTTATACATTTAAACAATAAAGAATAAATTTCACTGAATAAATAATGATATCTTTAACAATTTCAAAAAACTGACTAATGCCATAGACATCCTAGAACCGGTGTCACAAGTGCATGAGCTATCTCTAGAAAACAATATAATACAACAACTGCCCAGACTACAAATAGGATATAAAGTAAATATGGAAATCTGAAAGAGACTCTGCTGGCTGCGTGTCGTCTCAAAAAGTGCAGCTCACCTAAGTCTCTGTGTCAACCATGCTGCTAGTCCACTAAGCCGCTAGAATGCAGGAGCCTGTGCAACAAAAATGCAAAGCAAGTGTAGCATGAGTACGAAAACAACGTGTACCCAGTAAGTATCCCGTCTAATCTCGAAGAAGTAGAGACGAGAGGTCGACTTCGACACTCACTAGTGGTCCAATAATGATACATCAATAATATGACAACTCGAGGATTTATATAAACATAATTGTAATTCAATAGAGAGAAGCAAGTAAACAATTCTTTCTTTTATGTGAAATTCTCAAGTTCCTCTTTCATCATTTATACATATATTCTCAAACCGGGAAGAAGCAATATCAACTTCAATAAATTTCAAGGCAAGAAATACAAGCACGCGCAAATCATGACGAGGACGTACGGCCCGATTCAACAATATTTAAACTGTGCAATGCCAGAGGGTCGAATGGCGCGAACCATAGATGCATCTATTTAATCTACCGAGGCGTTCGGCCCATTCCAAAATAGATAAACACATTCAACAGTCAAATCAATCATTCATCGAAGAGCAATTATTCAGGAAAGCAAGTTTCTCTTTTAAAAGTCAAGTAATGATATCTAGCCCTTTAGAAGTTCATTTACACGTTCGATATGTTTTAAGCATTTTTAAATTTGTCAACAATGTTGCATTTATTACAAGTAAGCATGCTTTTGGGTCCTAGACTACCCGGACATAAGCATAATAGTAGCTACGCACGGACTCTCGTCACCTCGTGCGTACGTAGCCCCCACAAATATGAACACATAACCTATAAACTCACCTATGGGGACAATTCCCTCATACAAGGTTAGAAAGGAGACTCACCCCGCTCTGAAGTTCCATAACTAGCATTCCATGCCCTTTCGAGGACTCAAATTGATGCACAACGCTCCAAAACTAGCCAACAAATATGCAAATCCATTAATATATGATCAACTACTCATAATAATCCAATTTATAACAACTCCTAACACCGATCGAAAAGTTGGCAAAAATGCCCTCGGGCCCACGTGCCCGGATTCCTAGATTTTTCGAAGATAAACTTTACCTATAACCCCACGAACTCAAATATATAATTTACTCTTAATTTCATACCCAAAATCGTGGTCAAAATCCGAAAATACAAATTCTAGGTCTTTCCACCAAAACCCAAGTTTCTACCAATTTCTGTACTTTAATCCGCAATAAAACCATGTATTTAACTTATGAGAGGTGAGATTAACTTACCTCATGATTGATGATGAAATCCCTCTATTCAATGGCTCCAAAATCACCCAACCAAAGTGAAAAATGTGCAAAAATGAGCCAAAACTCGTTCTTTAAGGAACACACTGCCCAGCCCGACCTCCCGCACCTGCTGTCACTTGAACGCTTCTGCGTTTTCGCAGGTGCGGTTCCAATACAGCTTCTGCGGTCCTCGTCCAGCTGCCCCAAACCGCTTCTGCGCTACCCAGATCGCATCTGCGACCTCGCAGGTGTAGGAGATGTATCGCACCTGCGGTCTCTGACCCTTCCACTTTAATCCGCTTCTGCGGGTCACCCCCCACTCCTACGGGTCCGCACTTGCGGTGCTCTTCACGCAGGTGCGGTTACACCAGAAGCCCAGCTGCTTCAGCCCTTCCTCCAATTCCATTATCTGGAATCCACCCGAGGCCCCCGGGACCCCGTCCAATCACACCAACTAGCTCCAAAACAGATTACGGACGTGCTCGAGGCCTCAAATCATATCAAACAACGCAAAAATCATGAATCGATCTCCAACCCAAGCTTAATGAACTTTAGAATTTAAAACTTCTAAATTCGATGCCAAAACCTATAAAATCACATCCGATTGACCTCAAATTTTGCACACAAGTCATATTTTACATTACATACCTACGCCAACTTCCGAAATCAGAATCCGAGCCCGATATTCAAAAGTCCACTTCCGGTCAAACTTCTCAAAAACCTTCAAATTTCTATCTTTAGCCAAATGACTCAAAAATGACCCACGGACCTCCGATTTCACTTCCGATCGCTCTCCCAACACCAGAATCACCATACGGAGCCATCCCTAGACTCGGAATCCCAAACGGACATTGATAACACTGAAATGCACTTCAACCCAAACTTATGACATTCCTCCAAAAATGCTAACTTCCATAATAGGTGCCGAAATATTCCCGGATCTTCCAAAACCCAATCCGGACATATGCCCAAGTCCGAAATCATCATACGAACCTGATGAAACCTTCGAATCACGATTCCGAGGTCGTTTACTCAAAAATCCAATCTTAGTCAATTCTTTCAACTTTAAGCTTCCGAAATGAGAATTTTCTTTCCAAATCAACTCCGAACTTCCCGGAATTCAATTCCGACCATGCGTACGAGTCATAATACCTGAAATGAAGCTACTCATGGCCTCAAACTACTGAACGACACACTAGAGCTCCAAACGACCGGTCGGGTCGTTACATTCTCTCCCACTTAAACATACGTTCATCCTCGAACATGCTAAGAACTGCGCTGGAATTGTCTGAAATCATAGTTAAACACCTTGTGCACCTACCCGTGCTACCGCAACTCAGTAGAGCACATTAGCTCGAGCAAATCTTAAGAGATTCTCTTTTATTCAATCAAATGAGCCTTAGAGCCCAGTTTCAACATCCGAAATTCCCTTCCAGGCCTGCTTCCTATATAAGAACACCGTATCAATAACTACAAGACGTATCAGAACATGACTGCATACCTTTGCCGAATTCTCAACATGCACCACCTCATCCACAGGACCATAATACCATTCTCCGATCATAATAGCAAACATTCCCCGAATCTGATGCTCACCACGCACCTCAAGATATATATATACGTCTTGTTCCAACTCTCCCAATACCGCCACGATAGAAGAGATGAGTAGAAATTCATAACCAACTGCCAAGTCAACAAATCATTGAGGCTACACTCCTGACAAGAACAATACCTCATTCCGAACCAAATAAGGATCTTTGCTCTTTAATATACTTCACACAATCCGGTTGCACTGATCCAAGATCCAACAACCTTGTCTCACATAGTACGAACTGCTCAGGCAACAAGCCACCCCAGACATGACCAAAAGTCTCATATGATGCCATAACGCGCCAATAGGCTACAAGTCGAGCGAGATACATAAGGAAAAATGAACTCTGGAAGGGACTACTCAAATCACGCAACCTATATGAACTTTCCTCAGAAAATGGGAAACAAAACACACAGAATAGAATATAAGGGACTGTAAATATCATCACATAGTTGCGTCGTGCAACCCTATCCGCACATAAAAACTCACATAAGGAGATACACATCGAGCTAAATTGCTCATTACAACAAAATATTGAATATCGGTCACAAGCATGCTAAGTGCATAATACCGTCCCTGAGGGGACATATAGCGCCATAAGCTAACAAAGTCAAGCACAACTGAGGTGCGATATATGTTCCGAAACAAAAGAACCATCCTGCTCACATTACACCATCGCTACGCGGAATCTTAATACATAAGAAAATCATCGAGCCGCTCACAACTCAGACGGCACAATATAGCATTACGTGAAATAGCCGACGACGAAATGACACCACACGTCTGAATACACCTCCATAAGGAGTGCTATGCTGACATGAACACATTCGGCCCGATATAGAGCCCATATTCATATTTGAATCCATCCACAGATCTCAAGTAGATTCTGATCGTACCGAACTAGGCCAATAATCTTTTCTAGGTCCAAAATAACCCCCTTTCCCATAACACACAAGAACAGCCATCATAACCGAAGTAATCCTCCACAGTCCACAACCCAATAAACCGAGTGACCGCCAGGCATAAATTCTCAAATTAATAATATCACCACAATCTTCATACTTGGTTTCATTCTTCAATTAATCAAGTGACGACATACCACACTTATACAATCTTACAATGGGACACGCTCCCACGACCTTCATAACAGATAACAAGTCTGCACATCCATACCACCGGCTGCACTAACACTGAAAAGTGATCAAAATCCATAGCCAGGATGCAAGGCCTCTTTCACAAAACACCGATGTCAGGTGATGCTAAAGACAATGCCAGCTTACTCTAATCATTCAAATCCCTTTCATGCTCATCCGAGCTCGTGACACCCTTGTTGACACCAAGCCACAACCTTGATCCTCACCTTCGAATTTCATACCGCTCCCTACACCTAACATGCCAATATGTGATGCTTCCAGAGTTTCATCATAACTCCTGAATCACTAATAGGGTAAAGACTTCATCATATAAACACTTTTTACTTAACTCATTCTGAGAGAACCATGGCAACACACGAGTGATATCTTCATGACTGTAGAATATGCAATCTTCAAGTAGTGGTCTAAGCCACCATAGCCCTTCCGGGATCCGCCTAAATGTAACAGGCCATAATACTAGAATACTTCCGAATAAAATAAATTATGGCGGCCGACAAGCCCCACACGTACCATCACAAATCACTTACATAACTTAATCACGCTGAAGGAGCTGATCGCTGCCACCAGTATGCCAATTCAACCATGGCTAACCAATCCAACCTCTTCCAATTTACCCTTAATTGTCTTAGAATAATAATAACTTCATTCAACACATAATGCACTCAACCCGAGTGGCCTTGTAACATGAGACCATGCTGTCTCGAATCCCACAGACCATCTCATACCTTCCTTGTGCGCATATTCGCATCTCGACTGGTACAACCATCCTTATAATTCCTCTACGAATATGAAGTCTTTTTCTCCTTTTCCTCCCAATGCTACACTGCAAGCCAAAACATCTTAGAACATGTTGGGCCTCTTATCGTATGCTGCTTCACAAGCTCGATTCTTAAACATACCGTGTGCTTGAATCCTTAGGCACTACATTTTTAACCTTTGACTTCAATAGGACCGTTATTGAGCGTTACCCACTCTGACATGGTCCCGAATATAATCAACTGCAAGGCTCCGCTAGCCCATGACCGCCCTCTCAAAGAAGCACTTGGCCGAATTACCTTCCTTGCAACTCACTTCAATGTGAAGCATAACTTCTGAGTCTTCCCAAAGCCTGAACATGAATCGATGATGCCAATTATAGAACACATTCTTCAATTCCTTTGCATCAAATTACTAATGATGTTCTCTTTCCTTAGCCGAAACAACTTACCAATACGCCGATAACCTGATACCCCACAAGAAAATGATCATACAACCCCATCGTAGGCAGTGGGACTCTCCCACTTAGCTTGAAGCCACCATTACGCAACCTTGGAACCCACCATGATCCTTTATCTCTTATCGACACGACCTTGTGCAATCAAACCGCCAGATTCCTCGAAATCCTTCTTTTAGCATTTTATGAACACCCTGAATCTCTAGCAATATTCACATATTAGACCTCTTATCGGATAGTTAATAAAATCCTTCGCCGAAGCTTTGCCAACCACACGACCGCTGATCTTCTCATAGGAGACATCCCCAAATGTGGAGACTACGTGCCGACATCTTCCAACGTCGCTACATGGGGTATAATTACTACGACATCAATAGCCCCATCTTGAGCCCGTGCTCATCCACCAGCTGCCAAGTCCATTTACTCCTCGTGGAAATTAACTACATGTGCGACAATATCTTCCAATTCAAAGTTATGTTGTATCCTTCTTTATATCAAGCAGCTCCTTTCCGTCATATCAAATCTCCCGCTGTTATGCTAGCCAATATTTCCAATTAAGCTCGCAGACCCAATCACCGTCTGCTAAAATTCCCCAATTCACTCCAAACTTTCCTCAAGGGTGTAGTTATCCTGCCACTGAATCCACGTGCTGCTCTACCACTCTCCCACCTTGGCCAAACCCTCTTCTTTAAGCAACTATTCGAATTCCGCTTCTCACTTGGCCTTCTAGAGATTTAACCATCGCATGACACCTTCCACATGTTCTTCATCATCTTTCACCGCTCCGCTGATGCCTTAGATAAAAAATCTAACCCAGTCGCTCTTGAGCCAATAGATCGCTACTAACTTCTAATCATTTCCGAAGATCATATTTCTCGAGCCGTCAACATTAGAAATACACATTCAACCCTGAACCACTGCACCCTGCGATCTCTGACAGCCGCATCTCCAATACTATCTTACAATATCCTACCCCAAAGGCGAATTATTGAAGGTCTTACCACCGGCGAACTTAGTGCATTCATCAAGGAAAATGGCACCTCATCACAGATGAAAAATTCCACCATGCTCGCAAATACCAAGCCTTGTTACTCCATCAACCCAACTCTGAACACCCTTAGCCTAATTGCCTTTCCTCTACTGGAAATAAAATACCGAATCTCTAAATCATGCACTGTGTAAACCTCCATTCAAGTCATTTACTGCCTCGACACGTAGGCAAGCATCCTACCATCATATCAATATTGCGCGACAATCGTTCATAAGCATCGTGGCAGCTTGTGCCTAGCCTCAAAGCTCTCAGAAATACAGCTACCGAGCTGAAACGATAAAATATCCTTCCACAAGGCGACGATAATAGTCAAATCAACTACGCCGGGAGAAGCATCCCGTACCACCTCTGTAGTACATTTAAAGTTTCTCAATTCCTGATTTATAATAAGCGCTCCACGTCGCATAAGATTGAATAAGAGGGAAATAAAGGCATAAGCCTCAAAGGAATCAAATCGCACGATGAGGAAATCAAGAAGGGAAGTACTCCTAACAACCCTGTAGCCTCTCGAAGATAAGTACATACGTCTCCGTACCGATCCGCGAGACTCTACTAGACTTGCTCATGACTCGTGAGACCTAAGGGAACCTAGTGCTCTGATACCATGTTGTCACGACCCAAAATCCACTAAGGGTTGTGATGGCGCCGCACACCATTGTCATGCAAGCCAACACCAAATAACTACTAACTTATCATTTTAAATATTTCTGAATTCACTTCTTTTATACATTTAAACAATAAAGAATAAATTTTCACTGAATAAATAATGATATCTTTAACAATTTCGAAATACTGACTAATCCCATAGACATCCCAGAATCTGGTGTCACAAGTGCATCAGCTATCTCTAGGAAATAATATAATACAACAACTGCCCAGAATACAAATAGGACAGAAAGTAAATACAATCTGCTGGCTGCGTGTCGTCTCGAAAAGTGCAGCTCACCTAAGTCTCTGTGTCAACCATGCTGCTAGCCCACTAAGCCGCTAGAATGCATGAGCCTGTGCAACAAAAATGCACAGCAAGTGTAGCATGAGTACGAAAACAACGTGTACCCAGTAAGTATCCCGTCTAATCTCGAAGAAGTAGAGACGAGAGGTCGACTTCAACACTTACTAGTGGTCCAATAATGATACATCAATAATATGACAACTCGAGGATTTATATAAACATAATTGTAATTCAATAGAGTGAAGCAAGTAAACAATTCTTTCTTTTATACGAAATTCTCAAATTCCTCTTTCATCATTTATACATATATTCTCAAACCAGGAAGAAGCAATATCAACTTCAATAAATTTCAAGGCAAGCAATACAAGCACGCGCAAATGATGCCGAGGACGTACGGCCCAATCCAATAATGTTTAAACTGTGCACTGCCAGAGGGTCGAATGGCGCGAACCATAGATGCATCTATTTAATCTACCGAGGCGTTCGCCCGTTCCAAAATAGATGAACACATTCAACAGTCAAATCAATCATTCATCGAAGAGCAATTATTCAGGAAAAGACAAGTTTCTCTTTTAAAAGTCAAGTGATGATATCTAGCCCTTTAGAAGTTCATTTACACGTTCGATATGTTTTAAGCATTTTTAAATTTGTCAACAAGGTTGCATTTATTACAAGTAAGCATGCTTTTGGGTCCTAGACTACCCGGACATAAGCATAATAGTAGCTACGCACAGACTCTCATCGCCTCGTGCGTACGTAGCCCCCACAAATATGAGCACATAACCAATTAACTCGGCTATGGGGCAAATTCCCTCTTACAAGGTTAGAAAGGAGACTCACCTCGCTCCGAAGTTCCATAAACGGCATTCCACGACCTTTCGAGGACTCAAATTGATGCACACCGCTCCATAACTAACCAACAATTATGCAAATCCATTAATATATGATAAACTACTCATAATTATCTAATTTATAACAACTGCTAACCCCGATCGAAAAGCTGGCAAAAACGCCCTTAGGCCCACGTGCCTGGATTCCAAAATAGTTCGAAGATAAACTTTACCCATAACCCCACGAAACTCAAATATATAATTTTCTCTTAATTTCATGCCCAAAATCGTGGTCAAAATCCGAAAATACAAATTCTAGGTCTTTCCACCAAAACCCAAGTTTCTACCAATTTCCGTACTTTGATCCGCAATAAAACCATGTATTTATCTTACGAGAGGTGAGATTAACTTACCTCATGATTGATGATGAAATCCCTCTCTTCAATGGCTCCAAAATCGCCCAACCAAAGTGAAAAATGCGTGAAAATGAGCCAAAACTCGTTCTTTAAAGAACACACTGCCCAGCCCGACCTCCCGCACCTGCGGTCACTTGACCGCTTCTGTGGTTCTGCAGGTGCTATTCCAATACCGTTTCTGCGGTCCTCCTCCAGCTGCCCCAAACCGCTTCTACGCTGCCAAGACCGCATCTGCGACCTCGCAGGTGCGGGAGATACATCGCACCTGCGGTCTCTGACCCTTCCACTTCCATCTGCTTCTGCGGGTCACCCCCTGCTCCTGCGGGCCTGCACCTGTGGTGCTCCTCACGCAGGTGCGGTTACACCAGAAGCCCAGCTGCTTCAGCCCTTCCTCTAATTCCATTTTCGATCCGTTGACCATCCGAAATCCACCAAAGGCCCCCGGGACCCCGTCCAATCACACCAACCAGTTCCAAAATACATTACGGACGTGCTCGAGGCCTCAAATCATATCAAACAACGCTAAAATCATGAATCAACCTCCAACCCAAGCTTAATGAACTTTAGAATTTTAAACTTCTACATTCGATGCCGAAACCTATCAAATCACGTCCGATTGACCTCAAATTTTGCACACAAGTCACATTTGACATTACGGACCTACGCCAACTTCTGGAATCGGAATTCGACCCCGATATCAGAAAGTCCACTTCCGGTCAAATTTCTCAAAAACCTTCAAATTTCTATCTTTAGCCAAATGACTCCAAAATGACCCACAGACCTCCGATTTTACTTCCGATCGCGCTCCCAACACTAGAATAACCATACGGAGCCATCCACACACTCAGAATCCCAAACGGACATTGATAACACTGAAATTCATTTCAACCCAAACTTATGAAATTCCTCCAAAAATGCTAACTTCCACAATAGGTGTCGAAACATTCCCGGATCTTCTAAAACCCGATCCGGACATATGCCCATGTCTGAAATCATCATACGAACCTGCTGGAACCTTCGAATCTCGATTCCGAGGTCGTTTACTCCAAAATCTAATCTTAGTCAATTCTTTCAACTTTAAGCTTCTGAAATGAGAATTCTCTTTCCAAATCAACTCCGAACTTCCCGGAATTCAATTCGCAAAATGCGTACGAGTCATAATACCTGAAATGAAGCTGCTCATAGCCTCAAACTGCTGAACGACACGCTAGAGCTCCAAACGACCGGTCGGGTCGTTACAGTTTACTCTAAAATCACACCTTAGTGAATTCTCCCAACTTAAAGCTTCCGAAATGAGAATTTCTCTCTAAATCAACTCCGAACTTCTCGAAACTCAATTCCGACCATAGGTACAAGCCATAATACCTGAAGTGAAGCTACCCATGGTCTCAAATTGCCGAATGACGCGCTTGTAACGACCTGACCGGTCATTTCAAGAGTTGTAACCCCGTTCCCCTATTTTTCTGCTTCTTTTGTGTTCTACAATGGTATTATGACTTATCGGGTTGATTGGTTTGGGTCCAGTGAGATTTTGAAATTAATTGAGACACTTAGTCTCTTATTTGAGAGCTTAAGTTGGAATAATTGACCGGATGTTGACTTATGTGTAAACGACCTAAAATTTGAATTTTGATGGTTCTGTTAGCTCCATTAGGTGATTTTGGACTTAGGAGCGCATCCAGATTGTTTTTTGGAGGTTCGTAGTAGAATTAGGCTTGAATTGGCGAAAGTTGGAATTTTGGAAAGTTTGACCGGGGAGTTGACTTTTTCATATAGGGGTCGGAATCAAGTTCTAAAAATTTTCATAGCTTCGTTATGTCATTTATGACTTGTGTGAAAAATTTGTGGTCAATCGGACTTGAATTGATAGGTTTCGGCATCGCATATAGAAGTTGGAAGTTCTTAGTTTCATTAATCTTGAATCCGTGTGTAATTCATGTTTTTGATGTTGTTTGAGGCGATTTGAGGATTCAACTAAGTTTGTATGTTATTTTGGGACTTGATAGTATGTTTGGTTGAGGTCCCAAGGACCTCGGGTGAGTTTCGGGTGGTTAACGGATATTTTTTGGACTTCGGATGATGACTGATATCTGCTGGTGTGATTTTCTGCATCTGTCAAAAATCGAGGTGGTCCATGATTGAGGGCAGGATCGAGGCCATGATCGAGGGCAGGATCGAGGGCAAGACCAAGGGCAGTCTGGACTGAAACTTTAAGTTATAAAATAATGGGACTTCATCCCATTTTCCATTTTTGACGAATTGGAGCTTGGGTAGAGGCAATTCTTGAGAGGTTTTTCAAGGAAAATCATTTAGGTAAGTGATTCTTACTTGGTTTTGGCTAAATCCCATGATTATGTCTTCAATTTCATTATATAATTTGTGATTTGGGGTGAAGAATTGGGGAAAAAGAGGAAGTGTTCTTGAGATGGATTTTTGAGGTTTCGAATGGGATTTTGTTATTGGATTTGTGTAAATTTGGTATGGTTAGGCTCCTGAGTGAATGGGCTTTTGGGTTTTGCGACTTTTGTCAGATTTCAAGATGTGGGCCCGGGGGCCGATTTCTGGCCAATTTTGGGTTTTGGGTCTAATTTAGTAGTTTCTCTTGTGGATTGATTCCTCTAGAATATATTAACGGTATAGTACTACTTGTGGCTAGATTCGGGGCGTTTGGAGGTTCCAGAGGAAAAGGCATCGCGGAGTATGATTTTGCTCAGATTGAGGTAAGTAACAGTTATAAATCTGGTCCTGATGGTATGAAACCCTGGACGTTGTGCCATGTGATTATTTTGGAGGTGACTCACATGCTAGGTGACGGGCATGTGGGCGTGCATCATGGGGATTGTGACTTGGTCCGTCCCGTGAAAACCGTAAATTGAAGTAACTTGCTATTAGCTATATGTTTCTCTCAATGTCATAGAAATTTGACAGAAATCGATGTCAGCACTCATGATTAGGCTAAATGATGTCACTGTTGGGACTCGCAGAGGTTATTTACTTGTTGAATTAACTGCTATTTGTTGTCTTGTACTCAGTCATGGCTTTACTTGCTTATCATGCCTCCATCTCTTCTTTTCCCTTGTTGACACATGTTATTATATCTATTTGGGCTGATATATATGATTTCTGAAAGCCCGAGAGACTAGGTAGGTTGATGACTGAGTGAGGCCTAGGGCCAAGTGGTGAGATATTAATACTATAGCACGTGAGTTGTCCGTGCAGCACGTGAGTTGTCCGTGCGGATCTTGATTTGATACTATAGCACGTGACTTGTCCGTGCGGATCTTGATTTTATATTATAGCACGTGAGTTGTTCGTGAGGATCTTGTTTGATATTATAGTACATGAGTTGCCGTGCAACACGTGAGTTGTCCGTGCGGATTATAGTGCTTGGGCTGTAGGAGCTCCTTCAGAGTCTGCACACGCCCAGTGAGCATAGGTACCTATTGAGTATGATTATTGAGGGCTGAGAGCCGAGTGATTGAGCTATTGAGATGATTTGAGTGACTGTTGTCTCGAGAGACTATATTTGCTTTCAATTTTTGCTGCACTTAGCTGTTATCTATCCATGTTGTGCAACACTTTGAAAGACTTGATATCTGGGTACTTGAGTACGAAATGATTTGACTTAAACTACTAAATTTGAAAGCATGCCTATTCTTTACTACAATTTGCTGAAATAAACTGTACTTACATAGCTCGTCACTGCTTCTCAGTTCCTTATTTATTTCTGTTACTTACTGAGTTGGAAGTACTCACGTTACTCCCTACACTTTTTGTGCAGATCCAGGGGAGACCGGTCGCGGAGGTCGTTGAGTTCATGCGCAGTTGCCTATCGGAGATATATGAGGTAGCTGCCGGCGTCCGTAGCCCTTGTCCATCCCTCCATTGTTATCTTTTCTTTCTGTTTTAACATTAGTGGACTATTGTAAACTCTAATTCTTGACTGGTTTTAGATGCTCATGACTTAGTGACACCCCGATGTCGGGCTATCTTTTCCGCATTTTTATTTGAGTTCAACTCTCTTATGAAGTTTCTATTATAAAATAGCTTTGACTTAACTTTGAATGAAATATCGAAGTGTTTTTGAAAGGTGTCGGCTTGCCTAGTACCATGATAGGCGCCATCACGGTAGGTTATAGTTTGGAGTCGTGATAGCGCTAGAGCTCAAAACGACCGGTCGAGTCGTTACATAAAGTGAATAAATTAAAAATATAGAAAACAATAACTTCCGTGAATATAGTGCATAGAGTGAACGCATGACTTGCATTACAAATTTACTGCAGAACATATATGGGAAAAACATAACTGATATTCATTACAAATATATCTGAATACATAAGAATACATACTGAACTACACTGAATACATATTGCTGAATACATATAGCTGGATAAACACATTGAAGCTTTAGATAAATTGAATTAACTGAAGACAGCATCACGTAAAGGCTGTTATGTATTCCCTCAGCAACATCTTATAGATAAAAAAGTTATGTATTCTATAAATAAAATAGGTTGACTAAAACCATAATGTATTCTTTAATAAGCTTCAAAAAATATCTTCACAGAAGACTATTCTTCACAGAAAACTATGTTCAAAAAACTATCTTGATAAACTATCTTAAGAGAAACCATCTTCAAAATACATCTTCACAGAAAACTATTCTAAAATATTTTCACAGAAGTATCCGAATCTGTGATTTGCCCATCAATCTTTGAGGGTGACCCGGTTTCGATCCGCGACAACGGCGCCAAAAACTTGTTGCGACCAAAAACACTCACGCAAGTATACGTTGTCGTCAAGTAATAGAGTAGTGAGTAGAGTATCGTTCCCATGAAGACTTATGATTAACTTTTGACTGATTCAAACTCAAATAACTTATTGATTCAAGAGATTTCTCACAAAATATATAATTAACTAATTTACTACCTAAAACTATCAAGCAATAAAATAACTAGAAATCACCCACAACACTTATGCAATTTCGGATAACAATCAAGAGGAGAGGATACTCCAGGAGCGTAGGTTAACTAACAATCATGTTGCGTTCTTGGCTTAAATGAATAATTGATTTATCTGGATTGTTGATTGACAGGGTTGATATTACTCATATGAATCTGTCGAGTTCGTACTCGCTTATTCAAGCTAACTTAATACCTATATGTCTATAGAACTAAGATTAACACGAATGCATTCATAATTCCTGTATTTCAACCAAGCAAGACAATTAGGTATATGTCTATCCTAATTACAAATCCGTTCCTCGATGCCCAGGTTCAAGAACTTGCTCTATTTAATTCTATATGAAATCTAGAATTCCCACTTTCGAGTTCTACTCTAGATTCGTTGATAGTATTTCACTGTTAGCTACTAAGCAAATTAATTAAAAACAGAATTAAATAAACGACCCAATATGATAAACTCAAACTCGTCAAATTAAACTTCAAACATCACATTCATGTAGCACCCATGGACCTAGAATATTAGCGTTCTTAGCCACTCATGTTCATAGTAAAAAATTTCCAAGAATTTTGCATAAACAAATTACAAAGAAAAGATGAAGGAATGAAGAACTAGATGATTTTCTCCTCCAAAAGTTGTTCCCAAAGTTTTCTATCCTTCCAAAGTAGTGTCTCCCCCCAAAAGCACATTTTCTTGATGAATTTATAGAGGCTAGGGTTAGTTGGGGCGAAATTAGCTTCTCCTAATTCGGATAGGAGAAGCTGAAATTTTCTGCTCTGGTCCTGGTCTCGCGAAGTGACCCTCGCTTCGTTGTCCGAGACTTTTCTGGTCTCTTCTGCACCGGTCTCGGTCTCGCAAAGTGACCATCGCTTCGCTGTCTCGGACGTGGGCACCAACCATACACTTTCTCCATATTCTTCCTTGTTTTACTTCACTTTGCGTGAAAACTTTCCAAATGACTTCCAATTGATTCCTACACATATAAACAACATTATTAACGCGAGTCACAAATATTCACACAAAAATTGACAAGATCGAGGTATAATTGATCAGAGCCAACCCTACACCACTATAGAGTAGCAAGAGCGGTCGATGTAGCTTTTACCCGATAAGTCGGGATCGAATCCTTAGAGAGCTAAGAAAGGTTTGGAATTGGATTCCTATCTAATCTAGCAATGTGCGATGTTCTTAATTGCACTTCCAATCATTCTTGTTTGTTCACTATTATATGTTTATACTAATGATGCAAGTAATTAGACTAAGTATGTTATTTTTGTAAGGTTTTCTAAATTGATGGAAAGGCACTTTGGAAGTGACTTGCTCCTAGGTGAGTACCTAACAGGATCTAAAACTTAGGTCAAAATTGTTATAGTTGGGATCGTGATATAGCCAATGCACGAAACTACTCACTCTATACCTCTCGGTAGTTTGAGTGACTTTGCCCTAATTGACTTTCTCAAGACCAATTGGGTGCTCACATTGTGCAAGCAAAGTTGGCTCAAGTCGGGTATACTATCTCTAGGTTTAACCCTTTAATTGGGCTATCAATCTCTTGAATGAGATAGAATGCACCCTAATTCCTTGTTGGCCTGAATTTCCTAAACTTGGGCTCTCTTTCTCAAGAAGAGTCTAAGTCAAAAAGGCACCAATTAGTGTTTGCAACCACCAATTCAACATTAAAAGCACAAATCATACCAAATATCATTCACCCATAAATATTAAAGCCCTAAAATAGAAGACCCATGAAATACTCACACTAGGGTTGAGCCACAACCCTAGCTAATGGGTCTAGCTACTCATAATAACTGAAGAAATCAAAGATCTAGATGAATAATAATCCATACAAAGTAATTACAAGATAAAGATCTAAGATTAATAACTAAACTAGCTATAAAATTACTCAAAAAGGCAAATGTAGGCGGTTCACGTGCTCAGCTAATTAACAGCTAACCTAAAAAGCTAAAAAAGAAGTATTTATGCACAACTAAATTTTCCGGACAAAAATGCCCCTACGGAGGTATCACTGATGGCGAAAAATGTACCGCTGTCGCGGTGAGGCTACAGCGGCCGCATAAAATCAAGCGCGGACCGCGGTCTTCTAGTTTTAGCTTCAATTTTGGCTCTCTAAATCTCTCCTCCGCTCACTGCGATAAAACGCCCCCTGTCGCGGTAGAGGCACCGCTGCCGCATAATTCCACCGCGGTCAGTGGTGACGTGAAAAGCCTCAGATTGCATCTCTCTGAATCTTTGCCACCGTGGACCGCAGTAAATGCTCTGTTGTCGCGGTCATAAAAGAACCACGGTCAGTGGTGACTTGCAATCCCAAAAATGCATCTCTCTAAACCATGCAACCGCGGTCCGCGAGATCAAGACCGCTGTGAGTGCGTGATTTTTGCCCCATATGAATTACTCCCATAAATTCAAAACAAAATAATTCTTTTTCAGTGTTTGCAATTTTGTGGTTTTTGTGGCATTTTCTGTTAATTGTTTGCATTTTTTCTGTGCATTTTAATTAGTGAAAAATATAAAAATATATGTGAATTTGCAATTAGGGTCCTATTTCATGTTTGTTTTTAGGTTAATTAGTTAATTAATTGTGGCAAAATATGAAGAAAATAACAAAAATAGCTCTTTTCCGTTTTTACTTTTTAGTTTTCGAACTTATTATAGTTTTCTTTAATTTAGGACTTAATTAATTTTGAGGAAGCAATTAGTTTAGTTTTGGAATTAAATCAGGCCTTTTTGTTTTTATTTTCTTTATTTGACAAAAATCTGAAAAAAATTTGAAAAAAGAAAAAAAAAAGAAAATGAAAAGAAAAAGGGATTTATTAATAAGAGCCCAAATTTGGGCCAATTCAATTTAAACAACAGGCCCAAACCTTCCCTTCCCCAATAACCAGCCCAAGTTCACCCGGTCCGGCCCCTGCCCGGTCCCCATTAATTTCAAACGACGTCGTTTCTTCCACAGTCAGGACCGTCGAGGTATGGAGATCCAACGGCCCTGAAGCTAGGGTCCCTTAAGATATAAGTGTCCAAACACCCCCCTACCCCTCTCACTCATCTCTCACCCTTCCCCTGTAACGCCGCTGCCAGCCGCCGCCGAAAATCGGCCCATGGCAGCAGCAAGTCCCCGATGACCCTCAAATTTAGACCACAGATCCATCTCCCCTCCCTCATGCCCCTACCGCACTCCGTTCCCCTCAAATCCCATTGGAACGTGTCAAATCTTCCAAACTCTAGGGCGCCGCCCTCAAATCCTCCACCACAGCCGGCGGCGAGTCTCCAAACCACCCCAAATCTCTGCCACACAACCACCACCCACACCTGATTCCCAATTCACCACCATATCTCCTCAAATCCTCACAAAATCGGATCAATGTTAGATATAAAAAGAGGAGAAGAAAAAGAAAATTTCCCAAGTCTTCGAGATTCCAAGAGCGATTAGGGCAGAAATTGGTATTGTTCGTTTGTTCTCGACGAGCTTAGATGGAGAGAGCAAGCTGCCAGAGTCGATCCTCCGATGGAAGAAAAAGAGATGGTCGACTACTTTCTTCAAGCTCAAGAACCAACTTACTGTGGGCATTTGATCACGACTGTGGGTAGGCCTTTTAATGATGTGGTAAAAATGGGAGAAATGGTAGAAGAGGGGCTGAAGTCTAGCAAGATCATGAGTTATTCTGCGTTAAAAGTCACAACACAAGCAATTCAGAATGACACAGGAAGTTTGCTGGGTCAGAAGGAACACGATGATGTTGCCATGGTTGTTTCAAAGTCACGACATGGACCGAAGGGTCCGCTTCACCAATATACCCAGCCTCAACTCCAACCCCAAACCTATCCCCGAGCTCCACATAATCCACCTCAGTATTATCCTCCGAACAATGTCCGGTCATATGTTCAACCATCGGTCACTCCCTATGGCGAGCACCAGCACCGCATAATGCATTCTTGCCTTCACAACATTTTCGAGCACCCAACAACCCTAGAAAACAGGGGCAGGGAAGAGAACAAAGGAAAAGAAATAGTTTCACGCCAATTGGGGAGTCCTACACAAGCTTGTTTGAAAAGTTAAGGCATTCTGGCCTGATGCAGCCGCTCCTTGGCTATACTCCAGACCCATATTCAAAAGGCTTTGATCCTACTGTACGATGCATGTACCACTCTAATGTCCAAGGGCATAGCATTGAAGATTGTCGTTCTTTGAAAAAGGAAATAGAAAGAATGATTCAAGAAGGGGTAATTGTGATGAATGATAGTGACAGGGAGCATGCGAATCCTCTTGGGAACTTGCTGACTAAAGTTAATGATAATGAAGTTGTTAATGGTTTTGGCAATATTGATGTGGAACCCAGTGGTTAAGATGCCGTGCTTGGTAATTGGAAACACGCTCCATTTCTTGGCTAGCTGAAGATGAGTCTTGGTGGCTTATTTTGGTGTCATTTCTGTTGTCCGAGTTATTTTCAGGGTTGTAATCCGGATATTGTCTTGTGATTCAAACCTTTCTATCCTTTTATTTTGCCTAGTGTGTTTTTGTAGTAACTCGTTTAGTGTTGTCTAGGTTCGTTACAGGGTTGTAACCCCAATTTATTTTACTTGTTTTGTTTTTCAAACTCTTTCACCATCTGTCTTATGTAATTTTTTTGTTTTTTGTTATTTCTAGTCATTGTTTGTTTAGCTCTCTTTTCTTTTTATAGTTCCTTTATTGCTGGCTCTAGTGACATGACATGCACGCATAATTCCAAGCTTGGTCTTAGAGTTAGTTTAATCATGAGGCAATGAAATAATTTTAAAGATGATAGGGAAATTTGAGGGAAATAAGTAAAGGCATTTTGAGATCACTTCAAGCCCGAATTGTGTGAAACTGGGGCAGATAGAACATAAAGAAATACTATTGAAACGCATCCTGCCGCATCAAGTTGAAGCTAAAGGCAAGTTTTCCCCTAATTGGCAGGGGCCGCTCATGGTAATGAGAGTGTTGTCCAATGGTGCTTTGCAGTTAACAAATGTAGAAGGCAAATGTGTGGATATGGCTATCAATCCTGGTGCAATCAAAATATATTACGTATGATTTCTTTGGTTTGCTTAATTTTGCTGTTTGTATTTGGCATGCTTTGAAGATTGGAATGACGAAGGCATTTTATTCTGCTATCTAAACACTTTATCCTTTGTTACCCCTTTGAGCCTTATTTATTTTCTTTCATATCCCTCCTTTGGAACCAGAAGCAGAGTTTAGAAATACAGATACAGAACAGAAAGAAAAAAAAAAGAGCAAAAGAGAAAGAAAAATGGGAAAAAAGTAAAGAAAAGAAAAGAAAGAAAAAAGAAAAAACAAAGAAGAGAAAAGCACAAAAAAAACTAAATAAAGAAATTCCTATGTCATGAACTACGTTCGACCTGATTCCTTTTAAGGATACGTAGGCAGCCTCACGGTTCGGTCCCATCAAAATAAAAATCCAAAAGCCCCCCGACAAAGAAACTGGGGCAGAAGTTGTGGTTATGTAAAAAATCTGATTCCAAAAGTTGTAAGTTTGAACCCATTCAAGTTGTTTTGAGCCTTCGTGATACCTTTTCTTTCTAACCCTATCCAAAAGCCCACATTACGGTCCAAAGAAAGACCTTCCGACCAGTCTTTGAGAGATGCCAAGTCGAGCAAGTAGAGGTGATTCATATCAGGGGCAGCACTCCGTTCTGAACAAGGAAAATGAAAACGAGAGAGTCTTATCGGTGAAAACCTTCACAAGCACTATAAGGCGACGGTAAGTTGAGAGAAAGAACAAAATGAGAGAGGCTTGATGGTGAAAACCCTTCGGGCACTACAAGTCGAATAAGGATCGCGAATCAGATTGGAAAATCGGAGCATTGAAGCCCAGTTTCACGGTGAAGAGGTGCAATAAGAGTTGAACATTAGAGTTTCTTGACAGATTAGGCCACTTACTCGAAAGGTGCATGTCATGGTCATTAGAGTTGGTGTCCATATCTGATAAGTTCCTACTTTGTAATTTTCTTGTTAGGTATCATTTCTTTCCATTGTCCCTTACTCCTTTACTTTTGTCTTGGTTACTTCCTCTTCCTGAGTCTGTTTGATCTGAACAAGTGAGAAATGACTTCAAAATTTGCCACCAGCTTTCCAATTGCACAAAGCGGAGTCTGGCTAGCACATCAAAGCAACATAAGTCAGGAAAGAACAATATGCGCACTGAGTTGGTAACAATCAACGTGCTATGGGATTCATGTGAAATGCAAAGGTTTGGTAAATGTCAGTTCATGAGCAATGCAACAGATAGAGGGTATTGGGTCTGAACGGAAAAGAGGTATTTTCTGTGATAAGGGTGACAGAGAAATTGGTTAGTCAATATGTAAGCAATGTCTTTCAAGGTGAAATCAAAGTTATCATGGCAAGTGAAGGAGCAATCGCCCTCAAAGTCAAGGCCACAAACCAACCACCATGTTTAAACTCACACGTTTTCTTTGTTTGAAACAGGGACGGAAGCTATGTTCATATCAAAGCTGGGAAGCTTGAAATTTTCAGGGATAATGCCCCAATTCTGCTTACGCAAAGGCTATTGATAAGATCACATATCACCCCTAGGAGAAACACTACCTAGTCTGGGTTTTCAAGTTATACTTTGTTGTAGGAGACACACTTTCTAAATTGAGAGTACATCCGTAGGAGACGCACTTCCTAGTTTGAGTCATTGAAGTTTCATCCCTAGGAGACGCACTTCCTAAGTTGATTTTCACCCATAGGAGACACACTTCCTAAATTGATAGTTCATTCATAGGAGACTCACTTCCTAGTTTGAGTCCTTGAAGTTTCACCCCTAGGAGACGCACTTCTTAGTCTGGGTCTTTCAGGATACACCTGTAGGAGACGCACTTCCTAAATTGAGAGTTCATTCATAGGAGACGCACTTCCTAGTTTGAGTCATTGAAGTTTCACCCCTACGAGACGCACTTCTTAGTCTGGGTCTTTCAGGATACACCTATAGGAGACGCACTTCCTAAATTGAGAGTTCATTCATAGGAGACGCACTTCCTAGTTTGAGTCATTGAAGTTTCACCCCTAGGAGACACACTTCTTAGTCTGGGCCTTTCAGGATACACCTGTAGGAGACGCACTTCCTAAATTGAGAGTTCATTCATAGGAGACGCACTTCCTAGTTTGAGTCATTGAAGTTTCACCCCTAGGAGACACATTTCTTAGTCTGGGTCTTTCAGGATACACCCACAGGAGACGCACTTCCTAAATTGATAGTTCATTCATAGGAGACACACTTCCTAGTTTGAGTCATTGAAGTTTCACCCCTAGGAGACGCACTTCTTAGTCTGGGTCTTTCAAGTTATATTGTTTAGGAGACGCACTTCCTAAATTAAGAGTTCACCTCTAGGAGACGCACTTCCTAAAATAAGAGTTTACCCNGGAGACGCACTTCCTAGTTTGATTCATTGAAGTTTCACCCCTAGGAGACGCACTTCCTAAGTTGATTTTCACCCATAGGAGACGCACTTCCTAAATTGATAGTTCATTCATAGGAGACATACTTCCTAGTTTGAGTCATTGAAGTTTCACGCCTAGGAGACGCACTTCTTAGTCTGGGTCTTTCAGGATACACCTGTAGGAGACGCACTTCCTAAATTGATAGTTCATTCATAGGAGACGCACTTCCTAGTTTGAGTCATTGAGGTTTCACCCCTAGGAGACACACTTCCTAAGTTGAAGTTTTACCTATAGGAGATGCACTTCCTAAATTTAGAAGTTCATTCGTAGGAGACGCACTTCCTAGTTTGAGTCATGGAAGTTCCACCCCTAGGAGACGCACTTCCTAGTCTGGCTTTTTCAGGTTATATTTTATTTTAGGAGATGCACTTCCTGAATTGAGATTTCACCCCTAGGAGATGCACTTCCTAGTTTGAGTCATTTAAGTTCGACCCTAGGAGACGCACTTCCTAGTCTGGTTCATTAAAGTTTTACATGTAGGAGACGCGCTTCCTAATCAAGGTCTTTCAAGTTATTCTTTTAGGAGACGCACTTCCTAAATTGAGAGTTCATTCATAGGAAATGCACTTCCTAGTTTTAGTCACTGAAGTTTTCACCCCTAGGAGACGCACTTCCTAGTCTTGGTCATTTAAATTCACCCCTAGGAGAAGCACTTCCTAGTCTTGGTCATTTAAATTCACCCATAGGAGACGCACTTCCTAGTTTGGTTCATTCAGGTTTTATTTTAGCAGACGCATTTGCTAGTCAAAGTTTCTTGGTTTTACTCGTAGGAGACACACATCCTAGTCTAGTCTTTAGTTTACTCTCATCATTGCATCAGTAGTATAAGTGGTTTACAATTTTGCTAACAACTCACAAATCTTCCTAGTGCAAACTGGGGCAGAAAATTTCGTTTGTTTTGTTTGTTTTGATTGCAGGAACCCACATGGAAAACAAGGGAACACAGAAAGTTTCAGCAATCAGGCGCCCACCTGGAGAACGAAGGGAAGCAATTCAAGTGTTGGTAATCAGGAGCCCACCTGAAGAACAAAGCAGCAATTCAAGTGTTGGTAATCAGGAGCCCACCTGAAGAACAAAGCAGTAATTCAAGTGTTGGTAATCAGGAGCCCACTTGAAGAACAAAGCAGTAATTCAAGTNAGTTCAGCAGTCAGGAGCCCACCTGGAGAGCATGGGAATACAATTCAATTTCAGCAGTCAGGAGCCCACCTGGAGAGCACGGGAATGCAACTCAAATTCAGCAGTCAGGCGTCCACCTGGGGAAAAGGAAACATCATAAAGTACAATTCGAGTTCAGCAGTCAGGTGTCCCCCCTGGAGAAAGGGAAAAAACCTCAGATTATAATTCAGGTTGGCAACAAAGGAACTTCACCCGGAGAATACAAGTCAACAAGGCAACAAGAATCAAAAGAGCAAGTTTGAAGATATAGATAGGTTTTGTAATTCATAGATCATAGTTTAGTATTGATTCTTTTTACTTTGTCATGGTGTAATAAGGGGGTTCAGTAAGCAATAGCAGCAGCAGCAGCAACAGTGAAATCACAGCTTCATGGTAGTCCCAGCTACCAAAACTTCCTGTACACTGACCTGATTCCTTTTTAGCCAAGGATATGTAGGCAACCTCGGAAGCAGGGTGCGGTCAAATCTTTCAAAAGTGCTTCCCACGGAGTATTCAAACGGGCAAAAATCGCTCGTATCCACTCACTTTATCTTTGCACAAAAACTTTTCGTGTTTCCGAGCAAAGAGGGGCAGCTGTGAGCACGTGATTTTTGCCCCATATGAATTACTCCCGTAATTTCAAAACAAAATAATTATTTTTCAGTGTTTGCAATTTTGTGGTTTTTGTGGCATTTTCTGTTAATTGTTTGTATTTTTGTCTGTGCATTTTAATTAGTGAAAAATACAAAAATATATGTGCATTTGCATTTAGGGTCCTATTTCATGTTTGTTTTTAGGTTAATTAGTGAATTAATTGTGGCAAAATATGAAGAAAATAACAAAAATAGCTCTTTTGCATTTTTACTTTTTAGTTTTCGAACTTATTATAGTTTTCTTTAATTTAGGACTTAATTAATTTTGAGGAAGTAATTAGTTTAGTTTTGGAATTAAATCAGGCCCTTTTGTTTTTATTTTCTTTATTTGACAAAAATCTGGAAAAAAAATGAAAAAAGAAAAAAGAAGAAGAAAAAAAAAGAAGAAAAAAAAAGAAGAAAAAAGAAGAAAATGAAAAGAAAAAGGGATTTATTAATAAGAGCCCAAATTTGGGCCAATTCAATTTAAATTTCAGGCCCAAACCATCCCTTCCCCATTAACTCGCCCAAGTTCACCCGGTCCAGCCCCTACCCGGTCCCCATTAATTTCAAACGACGTCGTTTCATCCAGAGTGATCAGGACCGTCAAGGTAAGGAGATCCAACGGCCCTGAAGCTAGGGTCCCTTAAGATATAAGTGTCCAAACACCCCCTACCCCTCTCACTCATCTCTCACCCTTCCCCTGTAACGCTGCCGCCAGCCGCCGCCGGAAATCGCCCCACGGTGGCGGCAAGTCTCCGATGACCCTCAAATTTACACCACAGATCCATCTCCCCTCCCTCATGCCCGTACCACACTCCGTTCCCCTCAAATCCCATTGGAACATGTCAAATCTTCCGAACCCTAGGGCGCCGCCCTCAAATCCTCCACCACTTGCCGGCGGCGAGTCTCCAAACCACCCCAAATCTTTGCCACACAACCACCACCCACACCCGATTCCCAATTCACCACCATATCTCCTCAAATCCTCACAAAATTGGACCAGTGTTAGATCTAAAAAGAGGAGAAGAAAAAGAAAATTCCCCAAGTCTTCGAGATTCCAAGAGCGATTAGGGTAGAAATTGGTATTGTTCGTTTGTTCTCGACGAGAACATGCTATTTGTACTAATTTCGGTTCAAATCGAAGAATGCCGGAGTTCCGTCCAAGCCTACTGTCTGTCTGCCAATTTTAGGTATCCCCGTTCATTTTTTTCCGTTCTTTGTTTTATTCCATCCTCATCTCCTTCTGCTTCATCTTCTTTTGTCGTCATTATTTGTTTTCCTTTCGATTTGTTTTAATTAGTGTTCCGTTTGCATTAATTTAGTAGAAAGTGTGTTAATGTTTAGTTTAATTAATTTTGTCTTGGTTGCATTTCGAAGTTCTGGTTTTCTGCAATTCCATTTAGTCCATTAACTTGGTAGGTTTTGATTTTGAATGGGGATTGGGCTTTGACAACAGAGGCCCAAGAAGGGGAATTGGGCTTCGTTTGCAAGCCTGAGTTGGGATTGCTATTTAGGTCGACTTGGCCCATATGCCTGCCTGGCCCAAGGGTAATTATCAGGGGTTCAAAGGTTAGTTTGGGAACTTTAGTTTAGGGAATCTTTTGGTAACAGAAATAGGAAGCTTCTAGTGGGGGTTTTTAATCAAATTTCAGACTTTTGGTAGGTTAGCTTGGGTAACAAGTCAATATTTGAGGGATTTTTAGGCTAAAAATGAGAATTGAAGAGGGGGTAGGGTGCAAAATTGAAAACCCGAGGTCTGCCCTAGTTCCTTGCCTATAAAGGCAGTTTAATCTTTCCTTGTAAGGGAGATTTTCAGAGATAAAAATCCAGAAAAACTTCAAACGGCTGAAAATATAAAAAATTACTGTTTCATTAAGTTTTGCCTTGAACTTTGAGGTCTCTTTGAATTTCTGAAAACAGTTTTCTGACTCACGTAGATTGAAAATGGTTTGATGTTGGCTTTTGGAAAGTTGTGGGTCAAGCTGTGTTGAAATCACTGTTCTATTGGATTTATAACTGATTCTGCGAGTTCAATTTCCTGAATCTGGGGCTGTGTTATTGCTGGTGTTGATTGCTGTTTTTACTCAACTGGTCTCTCATTTTTCCTTCTTTGTTTTACTCTCCAGGTACACACTTTTGACTTTAGGCATGTAAAAATGGCTTGTGAAGTGTTTGTGATGGAGATATATGAAGATCATGTTCTCTTTTGTTAGATGTTAGATTTTCTTCTTATTTAGTTTACTTCTCAAATGGTTATGTTAATTCCTTTAGCTCAGCATGTTTAATATGAAGTTATGTTTTCTGAGTTCTACATTGGAATTGTAATAAGAGTTATTATTAGAATTACTGATCTCCATGTATTCAATCCTTTAGATTTTGTTACTGCTAGAAGGGTCATCTGATTTTGAATCCCTGATGTGTTTATGAACTCAAGTCGTGGGAGTATGTTGTTTATTACAAAGCTATTATAGTTGAAGTTGAGCATGTATGTGAAGTGGGATTGGGGGAGGTTTATCATTTCAAAGTGCATCAGTATATGTTTGGTATTGACTCAAATTTGAGTATGGATCTCTTATTTTGGGCCTGAGCATTCATCAAAACTTTTAAGTTTGGGTAGAGTTTGATTTCGTATATCACATGTTCAAGTTAACTTATGCACAAAGATCTGAATTTTGGTTTATTAACTTCAGTAGCATGTTAGCTTCGTGTTGCCTATATTCCCCACATGAGTTCTTGAATGCTTGAAAGATTATGAGTCAAACTTGATTTTAAAATCAGAATGGAAAGTTCAGTGGTTTGTTTTAATGCTTCCACTCGTTTTTTCTCAAAAAAGGGTTAGGGCCGTTTAGCTTTGTTAGCTACTGGGGATTCGAAATGGGGTTAACGATTTTCTGAAGAGGTTTGCTTCCTCGACTTGGGCTCCTTCTTGGGCCCGGCATGGAGTGGCATGCGTTCTGCAGGTTTTCAGGCCTTATGCTAGGCCTTGAATCTTAAGGCCACTATGAACCTCTTCCTTTACGCAAAAAATAAGCTGTTAGCATAAACTGTGGCAGAATTCTCTCCCGTTAATTTTTGATTGATTAATTTTCTCCAACTATGGAGGCGAGCCATAATAGATAATAATAGTCCATGGCCCTCCGAGTTTTAGTTTTGAATACCCTTTTAAAATGGAATTGAGGTGCGCCGCGCCAAATAAAGTCCCAAATGCGTGGCCCTCGTTTAATTGTTTCTTATAAAAACCTTAGAATTCGAGGCGTGCCATTTAGCAAATTTCCATGGCTCTCGCAAAGTTAACAACGCGTAGTTGCTTTAGCACGTAATTTAAAATTACCTTCCTAAACTCGGGTGTGCATTTCATGTGACCCAAATTCAAATCTTAATAACGTTGTACAAAATGTGTTTTGGATTGCGAGTGCATTTCATGTGGCACGGTCCAAAGACATATTTTAGACGACGTTAAATCTTCTTTAAAATAAATAAAAGCGGTTTTGAAATTAAAAATGCACATAGGTTAAAAATATTTCAAAATTAGATAATTAGGCCGATAATAACAGTTGAGCATCCGTGCTAGAACCACGGAACTCGGGAATGCCTAACACCTTCTCCCGGGTTAACAGAATTCCTTACCTGGATTTCTGGTTCGCGGACTGTAACACAGAGTCAACCTTTTCCTCGATTTGGGATTTGAAACTGGTGACTTGGGACACCATTAATCTCCCAAGTGGCGACTCTGAATCCTTTAAATAAATAATCCCATTTCGATTGTCCTTTAATTGGAAAAACTCCCCTTTATACCCTTCTGGGGGTGTAAGTAAAAAAGGAGGTGTGACAACCGCCTTAGCGGTGGACCCTCCGCATCCGCGATTGATTTTTTGCTATAGCGATCAGTTGACTCAGCTTTGCACTTGTGCAGGTTTCGCTCCTTTTTTAGCTGGTTTTTGATTTCCTTGTCTCTTTTTGACCAAGCACTGCAAACTAGCATAACATGTTAGCTGTTGGGATTACTTGTATACACTTTTAATCCAAGACTTAAGCAAAAAGGAGTGTAAAATAGACTAGAATCCCTAGTTATCAACTCCCCCAAACTTAAGCTTTTGCTTGTCCTTAAGCAAACATAGTAATTCCCACCTCCTTAAGATAAGAGAAAAGAAAATTCAGCTATCCTAAAGTGTCCCCATCTAGCATCAATTGGGACTAACAATTGCCCTCAACTCAAATGCATCATTAACAACACTCAACCTGTTTTAAGCACCATGGATTCAGTGCGACACAAAAGCATCAAGAGTTGACTCAACTCATCAAGGAACTATTTCTACTACTTTGGTCATCGTGGAACCCAAACTCATACTCCTCAACTCTCCATAAGCAAAACCTCACTTTTAGATTGTAGCACTCAGAACGAGGATTGTGGAAAACACACTCATCTCTCTCAAAGGAAGGTCACAAGTCCAACACTAAGTACCATAAGCTTGCTCCTCATGTGAGTCACCACTAATGTAAGCTCACTCAATTCAAGTTCATGTAGGACTTTTGTGGGGATGTAATGAAGGCTTTTGGTTCAGGGTGTGATATATCAGTTTAAAAAGGTTTCATCTTCCCTTAAGCACTTCATTTGCGTCATTTTGGCACACATTTTCTTGACTCTTTGAGTCATTTACTACTTCTTTAGGGGCTAGAGAGACACACTGTCACTCTTTCTTGTTCATTTCAATTCTTTTTCTCCTTTCTAGTCTTTCCCAGCCTTTCATTTTTGCTTTTATTGAACCCCTTCATTTTTTTTCTTCATTGTTCACTTTCTTTTTGACTTTTTGGCTTTTCTTTCTTTTTCTTTTTGCCTTTTTTTCTCTTCATTATGTACCTTTTATCACTTTTGCATTCCTCGTCTCTCCCCCCCAAACTTATGCTTTTGCCTTGTGCTAAGAAAAGATCGGGTGCCAAGAGAGGATCATTTTAGAACGGATAAAGGTTTGTATCATGATTTTTGAATATGTGGCTCAATGGGGTTGACTAGGGATATCATCATTGGTGGGCTATGGATATTTTCAAGTCTCAATTAGGATCAAAGAGAGCCTATAATCACTTCTCAAGTCGAGCTACACTTAGGATTTCGCCTCAACAAACATTCAGGGCAAGTTCTAAACTCATTGGCACGAAACTTGGACTTGCAAATCAATACCTCACCACACAAGCTATAAGATTGCTAAAGAGACAGAGTCGGGGGCCCACAACAACCTTAGCTACGATTTGAGCAACGCAAATGTTCCGAAAAACCACTTGATGATTGTTTAGTCAACACAAGAGTCTCAAGGTCACAACTATCACCATCCTATACACACCAATTTGTTTCTAACCATAAGGTCAAAGGCAAATGTGTTAGGCCCAAGTGAAGCTTTGACCGAGGCACTATTACTTACTAGCTACTATTTACACCAAAAATAAAAAGAAACAGACTCAAACCCTTAAGAAGGTTGTCATGCCATCCATCATCGGGAAGAGCCACCCGGTTCACAAAAACTCCACCTTTGGAAAGAACTGTGGCATTAAGAAAACCAAAGGCTTATTCAACACAAAAACTCGTAAAATAAGAAGCTACGAACCAAAAAAGAAGCTACTAAATGAAATAAGAAGCTATGCTATTAAGGAAAATTGCAAAAGAAGCTATGAAGTAAAATGCGAAAAGTAAACTAAATATGTACAATAGGGGATTTAGCCGAATATACATAAGAGGGATGAATATATACATGAAAAAGTAACTTTATATACATACCAAAATTGGAAAATAGCGAAAAGTGAAACAAAGTTATGTACATACCAAAAGTGTAAAATAAGCATATAGAAAGAAAATAGTATCATAATTACAAACCAACTACCAAATCATCAAAGTAGGGCCACCCCCTCATATGAAAGCTACCATAGTCCTCAATGCTAACTAACCAAAAATAAGCTCAAAAAGAAAGGTACAGAGTAAAGAAAACTCCCTATGGGTCCTGCGTCTGCACGGAGTCCTATGGCTAGGTGCCTGGATCATCTGGAAAGGGGTCCTGTGGCTGGCTAGAGGCACCTCCCTCCGGCTCCTCCAGCTGGATCTCTACATCATCTACCCGAGGCATCACTCTCCTCCTCATGGGCTCTCCCTGAGTTTCCTGCTCCTGAACCTGCTCAGTATGAGCTGCTGGGGGCTGGTACTGTAATAGTAACTCCAATGGTAGGTCTCCAGCTGATTTCATCTTCTCTACCTCTCCCCTCAACTGCTTCACCGACTCCTTCGAGGCCCTAGTCTTTCTCAGCTTCTTTGTCTGTTTGCTCAGCTTCTGAAGTGATTTTCCTTGAACTGCAAGAGCATCCATAATCATCTTTTGGTTGTCCAGGAGCTTCTTCTGGTTGTCCAGAAGCTCCTTGAGAGACTCCTCTACCGAAGCTAGCACCTGTTGCTGTGGGGGGACTGATTGGGCTGCAACCGAACTGGATAGCACAAATAGCGTAGAAGTTGCTGCCTGCATCCAGTTGTTTATACTGGAGAGTGTTTGGCTCAACCTGTAAGCCGTCAATGGATATGCCGAGGAGGATGGAATTTCTGAATGCATGGAAATAGATGGTCTAGAGGCAGGATCTGGTATGACAGTCGGAGGCTGTGAAGTAGTGACTGCCATGGCTCTTCAGACTGGCCAGTAGAAGTAGTAGCTTTGCCCTTGGATTCCATGGATTTGGGTTTGTCTGGACTCTTCAGGCTGTACCATGAAAAGGGCAACTTGGGTTTTACCTTGACATCAAAGTTTCTTTTCTCCACCTCCTGATCTTCCAAGTACATGGTAAGGAAGTTCGGAATGGGTACGATCTATCACCCTCATTGACAACTCTGGTGATCACCCTAGACATGATATTCCCGACATTGATCGGAAAACCCGCCATAATAGCCGCCACTATAATCTCCCGGGAGACCGACAAGGTGTTTTCATGAGTAGTGGGGTCGAGCCTGCTGCATACGAAAGTCTCCCAACACTTCGCCTCAAAGTTTAGGGTGTTCCTCAAGATAGGAACCCCTACTGTCAACCATGCTGGAGTGGTATCCGGGAGAGCCATGTATGATGCCAACCACGGGCGGGATACCTCATCCGTCGCCACTTTCTCCAAGTACAATGTCTCATCTTCATCATTGAAGCCCAGGTAGTCATTGATCGTCTTCCCGTCAAACTTAACTTTCAATTTCCGCACCTTAGTCACTTTTGTATCCTTCTTGATGTGGGAGGCATTAGCGTAGAATTCCTTGACCAGGTGCTCATCAGCATCCCATACCTTACCAGTGAAGTAATCCCATCCCACTCGTTCATTGAAATGCTGCTTCATGTTGGGGTTCTAAGGCAGGAGATCCCGCTCTATGAATTGGCGCTCATGAATAAGTGACCGTAGAGGCCACCACTTCCTGAACTTGTGATATGCTAGCTCACTGACAAACCTCCTTTGCCACACTTCAGGGTTTCTTGTTCTTTCCACTCCCCGGGTTAGGTCACACCCCCTCCCTCCTCATCCAGTACCTCATCATCTACGGGGTCCTGTCCAGGTGACGAAGCTGTAGGTGAGGTTGAAGCTGAAGAATTAGTACCCTCTCTTGAGCCATCAGACGACTCAGCAGAAGAGGCAGCAGGAGAGGCTGGGGGTGTAGGTTCATCTCTCAAACGGAATCTTCCCGGGAAGTAGGGTACAGATGCAGGCATTGAATCAGACTCTGATGACTCTAGGGAGGGCACATACTCACTCCCCTCTGAGTGAGAAGCAGCTCTGTCTGCAGCTCTGATGGTTTTCCTCATTTCCCCAATTGATTTCCGAACTACAGGGGTCAGCTTTATTTTTCCTCGTCCCCTACCCCGGGAGGACTCCGCTTTCCCTTTTTGTTTCTCACCGCCTCCTCTAGATTTAACCATTGTGTGCAAGTATAATCAGTTGAAAATTGTTAGCACAAATATTAGAAGAAGCAGTGCAGAAAAGCAGTATAGCAGTTGACAGTACTTGAGCAAAATAGTGGACTGCGGACCGCGAAAAATGGAGCGCGGCCGTGAAGTCTGCACCGC
The DNA here is from genome assembly GCF_001879085.1 of Nicotiana attenuata. Taxonomy (NCBI): domain Eukaryota; kingdom Viridiplantae; phylum Streptophyta; class Magnoliopsida; order Solanales; family Solanaceae; genus Nicotiana; species Nicotiana attenuata. The sequence continues at coordinate 22,321 of NW_017674781.1, read as the reverse complement.
GGACCGCGGAAAATGCATCGCGGCCGCGGAGGTGTGGGGATCAGACTACCCACCCTCTGATTCTAATGCACTGCGGATCGCAGAAAAAGGAGCGCGGCCGCGGTAGCTGCACCGCTGTCCGTGGAAAATCAACTGCGGCGGGAGACCCTCTTTTATGTCTCTCTGAACCTGTGCATCGCGACCGCGGAAAATCCATCGCGGCCGCGGAAGTCAACATTTAGCCCAGCAAACCTAGGGTTTCAGTTGTTCGTGCATTTACACCTTTTTAAGCCCCACTAGGTGTTCATTAACCAATTCTAACAATCTAAGACTAATTTTGATTAACACTAAGGGACCCTAAGTCAAAATTATAAGAAAAAGGAAGAAGAAGAAGTAAAACTACCAATTAAAAGAAAATTACAAAATTAAAGACTAAGGAATGGGTGGAATTACCATATGTGAGATGAGTTGTGAAAAATGAAGTCTAATTCTTGTGATTGTGCAAGCTAGGGCGTGGATGAACAGTGATTTTTGTTTTGGGGTGAAATGAGCAAAAAGTGTAAAATGTTCCCTGAAGTTCTATTTATATACAAAACCTAGGGGACCCACTACACTTACCTAGCGTGGCCGCGGTAAATCACTGCGGTTCGCGCTGGTGTAGAACTGAAGAGCAGCAATTCTGAGACCACCGATGAGAGCGAAAAATGCTCCGCGACAGTAGTATGCCACCGCGACCACGAAAAATGCACCGCGGCAGCGGTTGAAACTTTTGAGAACCCCCATTTTGGACTATTTAACACCGCTGACCGCCATCAAATTCCGCCTCCACGGTAAGGCCACCGCGACCGCGAAAAATATAGCGCAGCAGTGGTCCAATCTTCAGAGAGTGGAATTTTTCCAGCTTGACCTGCACTGCATCAAACATCCCTACACACATGTCATAACCAATTAGTTCACCATCAAATCCTAACTACAAGGAAAATCAAAAAAAAAAACACATGGGTTGCCTCCCAAGAAGCGCCTGATTTAACGTCACGACACGACGAAGGTTACCATCAATCACTTGAGATGGATCATTGCCACCACGTGGCTGTCATCAAACTTGCCATGATAGTGCTTGACTCTGTGCCCATTAACTCTGAACATTTCACCATTTTTGTTTTTCAAATCAAGAGCACCAAACAGAGTCACCAGCACCACCTCAAAAGGTCCACTCCATTTTGACTTGAGCTTTCCCGGAAACAGTCGTAACCGGGAGTTCAACAAGAGAACCAAATCACCCACTTTGAACTCCTTGCTACGACCATACTTGTCATGTAAGTACATCATCTTGTCCTTATACAAGGACGCACTGGAGTAAGCATGAAACCGGAACTCATCAAGCTCATTGAGTTGCTCCACACGGAGATTTACTGCAGCATCCTATTCAAGATTTAGCTTCCTCAAAGCCCACATTGCCTTGTGCTCTAACTCAACCGGGAGATGGCAAGCTTTCCCGAACACCAACCGGTATAGAGACATACCAATCGGAGTCTTGTAACCAATCTTGTAAGCCCACAAAGCATCATCCAGTTTCTATGACCAGTCGATCCTATTTGCATTCACTGTCTTTGACAATATGCTCTTGATCTCCCTGTTGGAGACTTCAACTTGCCCACTAGCTTGAGGATGGTAATGGGTAGAAACCTTGAGATTGACACCATACATTGCAAGAAAAGTGTCAAATGCCTTATTGCAGAAATGAGAACCCCCATCACTGATGATAGCTCTAGGAGTTCCAAACCGAGTAAAGATACTCTTCTTGAGAAACGCCACCACACTCCGAGCCTCATTGTTGGGTAAAGCCACGGCCTCGACCCACTTTTAAACATAATCTACTTACGTGTTGCCACAAGAACTCACAAAGGGTCCCATGAAATCAATGCCCCAAACATCAAATATGTCAACCTCAAGAATAGTGTTGAGAGGCATCTCATCCTTCTTTAAATTCCACCTGCTCTTTGACACTCATCACCTCTTCATAAGCTCACCCGCATCCTTGTACAGAGTAGGCTAATAAAAACCACAACTAAGCACCTTTGAAGCTGTCCTCGCCCCACCATGATACCACCGTAGGGAGAGGAATGACAAGCCTCCAGAATACTCATTTGCTCCTCTTCCGGAACACATCTTCGGATCACCCCATCATTACAGATTTTGAACAAGTAAGGCTTATCCTAATAGTAGTCCAAACTGTCCCGTTTAAGCTTCTTCTTTTGGTTAGAAGATAGCTCACACGGGACAATACCGGTCACAAAAAAGTTGGCAACATCCACAAACCAAGGCATGCCATTCACAGATACCGAGAGGAGTTGCTCGTCAGGGAATGAATCATTAATTTCTAGGCTATCAAGGGGCCTCCCTTCCTCCTCCAAGCAGGACCAGTGGTCCGCCACTTGGTTTTTACATCCCTTCCGGTCAATAATCTCAAGGTCAAACTCTTGAAGCAATAGAATCGATTTCATCAATCGAGCTTTGGAATCTTTCTTTGTCATCAAGTAGCGGAGTGCTTCATGGTCTGTATGAACTATCACCTTGGCCCCCATGAGATAGGGCCTAAATTTCTCCATTGCGAACACAACTGCCAACAACTCTTTTTCCGTCACCGTGTAATTCACTTGAGCATCATTATCGTTTTGCTTGCATAATACACCGGGTGAAACATCTTGTTTATCCTTTGACCTAAGACCTCTCCCACCAGAACATCACTTGTGTCACACATGAGCTCAAAAGGTAAGCTCCAATTGGGTGCGGTTATGATAGGAGTGGTTGTCATTTGTACTTGAGAAGTTCAAAAGTTTTCATGCATTCCTCATTAACATGAACTTTGCATCTTTTTCCAATAGTTTGCACGAAGGATTCACTACCTTAGAAAAGTCTTTGATGAATCTTCGGTAGAAACCCGCATGCCCAAGAAAACTCCTAACCCCCTTGACTGAAGTAGGAGGAGGAAGCTTTGAAATCACTTCGATCTTAGCCTTGTCCACCTCTATTCTGTCTTTGAGATCTTATGGTCGAGGACAATACCTTCCTCAACCATGAAGTGGCATTTTTCCCAGTTGAGAACAAGATTTGTCTCTTCACACCGAGCCAACACTTTGTCAAGATTCTTCAAACACTCATCAAAGGATTCACCCACAACACTGAAATCATCCATGAACACTTCCAAGAAATCCTCTACCATGTTGGTAAATATAGCCATCATGCACCGCTGGAAGGTGGCCGAAAGGCATCCTAGAAAATGCAAAGGCCCCGTAAGGGAATGTGAATGTGGTTTTCTCCTGATCTTCCAGAGCAATCAATATCTGGTTGTAAATTGAGTACCCATCCAAAAAATAGTAGAAGGCACGCCCAGCAAGTCTATCTAGCATTTGGTCAAGAAAGGGCAATGGAAAATGATCCTTTCGGGTCACTTTATTCAGCTCGCGGTAGTCCATGCACACCCGCCATCCGGTGACAGTCCTGGTGGGAATCAACTCGTTTTGCTCATTGGTAACCACAGTCATACCACCCTTCTTCTGCACACACTGCACCGGTGAAGTCCAAGAACTATCCGAGATGGGGTACACAACCCCTGCATCAAGCCACTTGATCACCTTATTTTTGACAACCTCTTGTATAGCCTCGTTCAACCTCCTTTGATGTTCCACGGAGGGTTTGGCATCATCTTCAAATATAATCTTGTGCATGCAAAAGGCGGGGCTTATTCCCCGAATATCAGCTAGAGTCCATCCAATTGCCTTCTTCCGTCTTTGGAGCACTGCCAATGTGGCATCTACCTGCATGTTAGTAAGACAAGAAGAAAGAATAACAGGCAAAGTTGAACTAGGGCCCAAGAATTCATACCTGTGGTGTAAAGGCAAAGGCTTCAACTCCAGAACGGGAGGTTCCTCAATTGAGGGCTTTGTTGGGGGAGTTTTTCTGTTCTCAAGATCCAAAGAGAGCTTACAGGGCTCATAAGAATAAGAGCCCATACCATGAAAAACATTGACACACTCCACCCTTCCTTCATCCTGATTCACATCAAGGTTCAACAATACTGCTTCTAAAGGATCCTCCACATTGATCATGGCACTAGTATCATCAATTATCACCTCCGTGACAAGGTCTATAAAAGAGCACACTTCAGTACTATTCGGCTGCCTCATTGATTTGCACACATGAAAGACCACTTTTTCATCACCCACCCGGAAGGTGAGTTCCCCTACTTCCACATCAACCAACGCCTTCCCAGTTGCAAGGAAAGGTCTTCCCAAAATTATAGGTACCTCATAGTCGACTTCGTAGTCAAGAATCACAAAATCAGCAGGAAAGACAAATTTGTCCACCCGGACAAGAACATCTTCAATAATACCAAGCGGCCTCTTCATAGTTCTATCCGCCGTTTGCAATCTCATTGAAGTAGCTCTCGGTTGACCAATACCCAAAGTTTTAAAACGGAGTAGGCATCAAATCGATACTTGCTCCCAAATCACACAATGCCTTTGCAAAATACGCACTCCCAATGGTACATGGAATGGTGAAAGCGCCGGGATCTTCAAGCTTTGGAGCCATCGGGTGCACAATTGCACTTACTTGGTGAGTCATTTTGATGGTCTCACAATCCATAGATCTCTTTTTGGTCACCAAGTCTTTCATGAACTTGGCGTAACCCGGCATTTGCTCAAGAGCTTCCACCAAAGGAACATTGATTGACAAGCTTTTCATCATCTCAATAATCTTCTTAAACTGGTTTTCATTCTTTTGCTTCGCAAGTCTTTGAGGGTAAGGTGGATGTCACGACCAAAAATCCATTAAGGGTCGTGATGGCGCCGGACACCGCTGTCAGGCAAGCCAACCATAAATACTTAATTAAATTCTCATTTGAATAATTGTGAAAACTATGATTTTTCTTTCAATTTGGCTAGTAAAAGATAATCTTTACAAGATAAATAAAGAATGTTTAGAAGTTATTACATAATACCCCATAATCATCCCAGAACCCGGTGTCACAAGTGCATGAGCAATTACTAAGGAATCAAATAAAGTACAATACAATAACTGTCCGGAATACAATTTGGACAGAAAGTAAATGCAATACGCTGAAAGAGACTATACTAGCTATGGGTCGCCTCGAGAAATGCAGCTCACCTAGTCCCCGTATCATCCATGCTGCTACGCCCAATAAGCCAAAAGAAATACAGGTGCCTGTGCAACAAAAATGCACAGCAAGTGTAACATGAGTACGAAAACAACGTGTACTCAGTAAGTATCCCGCCTAATCTCGAAGAAGTAAAGATGAGAGGTCGACTTCAACACTTACTAGTCCAATAATGATACACAATTAATATAATAAAATCAAGGATTTTTACAAATCATGGTTGTAACTCAACAGAATGAAACAAGTAATCAATCTTTATTCAAAGGGTAACTTCCAAATTTCGTTTTCATCAATTATACACTTATTATCAAGCCAGGGAGTGACAATTTCAACTTCAATGAATTTCAAGGCAAGCAATACAAGCATGCACAACTCATGCCGAGGTCGTACGACCAGATCGAACAATATTTAAAATGTGCACTGCCAGAGGGTCGAATGGCGCGAACCATAGATGCATCTATTACCCCGTTCGTGAATCATACATGCGACGCGGTCAAATTTAAATAAACAATCACCCTGCTCGCAAATCCTACATGCGGCGCAGGTACACATAGAATCACATATTCAAGCAGTCAATCAAGACATTCATCAAGGAAATAATTATTCAATGAGGTGTAAATTTCCCTTTTTGCAAGTCACGAAAATGAAGTTTAATTCTTTTAGAAAATCATTTGCAATTTTGATAGATTTAAGCAATTTAATCTATCAATAAGGTTGCATTCATTACAAGTAAGGATGCTTTTGAGTCCTAGACTACCCGGACATAAGCATAATAGTAGCTACGCACGGACTCTCGTCACCTCGTGCGTACGTATCCCCCACAAATAGGAGCACATAACCAATTAACTCACCTATGGGGACAATTCTCTCTTACAAGGTTAGAAAGGAGACTCACATCGCTCCAAAGTTCCAGAACAGGCATTCCACGTCCTTCCGAAGACTTAAATTGATGCACAACGCTCCAAAACTAGCCAATAATTATGCAAATCCATTAATATATGTTCAATTACTCATAATAATCCACTTTATAACAATTCCTAACCCCGATCGAAAAGTTGACAAAAATGCCCTCGGGCCCACGTGCCCGGATTCTAAAATTTTTCAAAGTTAAAGTTTACCCATAATCTCACGAACTCAAATATATAATTTGCTCTAAATTTCTTGTCCAAAATCTTGGTCAAAATCCATGAATACTAATTTTCTAGGTTTCCCTCTAACCCCAAGATTCTACCTATTTTCATGCTCAAATCCGTATATAATCAAGGTATTTAATTCACAAGGGGTGGAATTAACTTACCTCATGTTTGATGATGAAATCCCTCTCTTGAAGCTCTCCAAAAATCGCCCAAACAAGAGAAAAATGGAAGGAAATGAACTAAATCTCTGTGTTTATAAAATCCTCTTCTGCCCAGCGAGCTTCGCACCTGCGGTCACTTGACCGCTTCTGCGGTCCCGCAGGTGCGGTTTCTCCGCCTGCCCCAGTTCGCTTCTGTGCCGCCGATTGCTTTTGCGATCTCGCAGGTACGGAAAATCCTTCACACCTGCGGCCTCTGACCCTTTCACTTCTAGCCGCTTCTGCGATTCCTTTCCTCGCTTCTGCGGTGAAGCCTCCGCAGGAGCGGTTACACCAGAAACCAGACCCCCTTCAGCTCATCCTTTATGTCCGAATCGATCAGTTAACCATCCGGAATCCACCCGAGGCCCCCGGGACCCTATTCAATCATGCCAATCAATCCCAACACACATTACGGACTTGCTCGAGGCCTCAAATCACGTCAAACAACGCTAAAATCACGAATCATACCCCAAATCAAACTTGATGAACTTGATAAATTCAAACTTCAACATTCGATGCCGAAACCTATCAAATCACATCCGATTGACCTCAAATTTTGCACACAGGTCATATTCGACATTACGGACCTACTCCACCTTCCAAAATCGGAATCCAACCCCGATATCAAAAAGTCCACTTCCGTTCAAACTTCTCAAAAACATTTAAATTTCTATCTTTAGCCAAATGACTCCAAAATGACCCACGGACCTCCGAATTCATTTCCGATCGCGCTCCCAACACCAGAATCACCACACAGAGCTATTCCCAGACTCGGAATCCTAAACAGACAACGATAACACTAAAATGCACTTCAACCCAAACTTTTAAAATTCTTCCAAAAATGCTAACTTCCTTTATAGGCACCGAAACATCCCCGGGTCTTCCAAAACTCGATCCGGACTGACGCCCAAGTCAGAAATCATCATACGAACCTGCTGGAACCTTCGAAACCCGATTTCGAGGTCATTTACTAAAAAATCCAATATTAGTCAATTCTTTCAACTTAAAGCTTCCGAAATGAGAATTCTCTTTCCAAATCAACTCCGAACTTCCCGAAATTCAATTCTGACCATGAGTACAAGTCATAATACCTGAAGTGAAGCTGCTCATGGCCTCAAACTGCTGAACGATGCGCTAGAGCTCAAAACGACCGGTCAGGTTGTTACATTCTCTCTCACTTAAACATACGTTCGTCCTCTAACGTGCTAAGAACTGCGCTAGAGTTGTCTGAAGTCACAGTTAAACACCTTGTGCACCTACCCGTGCTACCACAACTCAGTTGAGCACATTAGCTCGAGCAAATCTGAAGATATTCTCTTTTATTCAAACAAATGAGCATTAGAGCCCAGTTTCAACATCCGAAATGCTCTCCCAGGCCTGCTTTCAATATAAGAACACCGTATCAATCACTACACGATGTACCTTGATGGAAGAGATGTGTAGAAATTCATAACCAACTGCCGAGTCAACAAATCATTGAGGCTACAATCCTGACAAGAACATTACCTCATTCTGAACCCAAATAATGATCTTTGCTCCTTAATATACTTCATACAATCCTATTGCACTGATCCTAGATCCAATAACCTTGTCTCACCCAGTGCGAACTGCTCAGGCAACAAGCCACCCTAGACATGACTGAAAGTCTCGTATGATGCCACAATGTGCCAATAGGCTACCAACTCAAGCGCGATGCATAAGAAAGACGAGCTCTAGAAGGGACTACTCCACTCACGCATCTAAATATGAACTCACCTCCGAAAATGGAGAACAACACACACAGAATAGAATATGAGGGACTGTAATTATCATCACACTGTTGCGGCGTGCACCCCTATCCAAATAACATACACATGGCGGCGTGCCACCTGATCCACACATAAAATTCACATAAGGAGATACACATCGAGCCAAATTGCTCATTACAACACAATACCGAATATCGGTCACAAGCACACTAAGTGCATAATACCATCCCTGAGGGGACATATAGCGCCATAAGCTAACAAACTCAAGCACAACTAAGGTGCGATATATATTCTGAAACTAAGGAGCCATCCGGTTCCCATAACACCATCGCTACGCGGGACCTCAACACATAAGAAATTTACCAAGCCGTTTCGCAACTCACACGGCACAATATAGCATTACATGAAATAGCCGACGACGAAATAACATCCAACGTCCGAATACTCCTCCATAAGGAGGGCTATGCTGAAATGAACACATTCGATCTGATATAGAGCCCATATTCATATTTAAATCCATCCACAGACCTCAAGCCGATTCTGATCGTACCGAACTAGGCCAATATCCTTTCTGGGTCCAAAATAACCCCTTTTTCCCATAACACACAAGAACAACCATCATAATCGAAGTAATCCTCCACAGTCCACAACCCAATAAACCGAGTGCCCTCCAGGCATAAATTCTCAAATTAATGATATCACCATAATCTTTATACTTGGTTTCACTCTTCAATCAATCAAGTGACTACATGCCACACTTATACAATCTTCCCGTGGGGCACGATCCCATGACCTTCCGCAATAGATAACAAGTCTGCACATCCATACCACCAGCCGCACTAACGCTAAAAAGCGATCAAGAATCCATAACCAGGATGCAAAGCCTCTTTCACAAAACACCGATCCCAGGTGACACTGAAGACAAAGCCAACTTACTCTAAACATTCAATCCCTTTCATGCTCATCTGAGCTCGTGACGTCCTTGCGAACACCAAACCGCAACCTTGATCCTCACTTTCAAATTTCATACCGCTCGCTGCACCAAACAAGCCAGCATGCGATAGTACAAGAATTTCATCACGACTACTGAACCACTAACATGGTAAACACTTCCTCACATGGGAACTTTTACTTAGCTCATTCCAAGAGAACAATAGCAACACACGAGTGAATTCTCACAACCGCAGAAGATACAATTCTTCAAGTAGTGGCCTAAGCCATCTTAGCTCTTTCCGGGATCCACCTACACATAGCAGGCCATAATACTAGAATACTTCCGAATAAAATCAATTACGACGGCAGACAAGCCTCACACGTACAAATCGCTTGCATAACTCAATCACGCTGAAGGAACTGATCCCTACCACCGGTATGCCAATTCAACCATGGCTAACCAATCCAACATCTTCCAATTTATCCTTAATTGCCTTAGAATAATAATAACTTCATTCAACACGTAACGCACTCAACCCGAGTGGCCTTGTAACACGAGGCCATGCTGTCTCGAATCCCACGAACCATCTCATACCTTGCTTGTGCACATATTCGCATCTCGACTGGTACATCCATTCTGGTACTTCCTTTATGAATTCGAAGTCCTTCTCTCCCTTTCCTTCCTATGTTACACTGCAAGTCAAAACATCATAGAACATTTTGCCTTTTATCATAAGCTGCTTCACAAGCTCGATCCTTAAACATACCGTGGGCTTGAATCCTTAGGCGCCGCATTTTAACCTTTGAATTTACTAGGACCGTTATTGAGAGTCACCCACTCTGACATGGTCCAGAATATAATCAACTGCAAGGCTCCGCTAGCCCATGACCACCCTCTCAAAGAGGCACCCACCAAATCACCTTCCCTGCAACTCACTTCTACGCGAAACATAATTCCTGAGTCTTCCCAAAGCCTGAACGTGAATCGATGATGCCAATTATAAAACACATTCTTCAATTCCTTTGCTCAAATTACTGCTGACGTTCTCTTTCCTTAGTCGAAACAACTTACCAATACGCCGATAACCCGAAACCTCACAAGAAGATAATCATACAACCCAATCGTAGGCGGTGGGACTCTCCCACTTAGCTTGAAGCCACCATTACGCAACTCTGGAATCCAACAAGATTCTTTCTTCAGTGCATGATCTAGCACCACCAACCCGCCAAGCTCCTCGAAATCTTTCTGTAAACCATTTATGAATACTCTGAATCATCAACCACATTCAAATGTTCGACCTCCTTACCGGATAGCCAGTAGGATTCATCGTAGAAGCTTCGCCAACCACACGACCACTGATTTGCTCACATGAGATAACCCACATGTGGATATTACACGCCGACATCTTTCAACGCCGCTGCACGAGGCACTATCACTATGCCGTTCATAACCCATCATGAGCCCGTGCTCATCCACCAATTGTACTAGTCCGTTCACTTCTTAGGGACATCAACTAAATGTGCAAAAATATCTTCCAATTCAAAGTTATGTTGTATCCTTCTTCATATCAAGCAGCCCCTTTCCGTCATATCAATTCTCCCGCCATTATGCTAGCCAATATTTTGAATTAAGCTCGTAGACCCAGTCACCGTCTACTAAAATTTCCCCAAATCACTACAACTTTCCTCAAGGGTGTAGTTATCCTGCCCCTGAATCCTCATGTTGCTCTGCCACTCTCCCACTTTGGCCAAACCCTCTTCTTTAAGCAACTATTCGACTTTCGCTTCTTACGCCTAGCCTTTTAGAAGTTTAACCACCGCATAACACTTCCCACATGTCCTTCCTCATCCTTGGATGCTCAGCTTATGCCTCAGATCAAAACCTAATTCAGCAGCGCTTGAATTGATAGACCGCTACTAACTTTTAGATCTTTCCGAAGATCATCTTTCTCGAGCCGTCAGCATTAGAAATACACGTTCAAACCCGAACCACCGCACCCCGCGATCTCTAACAGCCACTTCTCCAATACTATTTTACAATATCTTGCCCCCAGGTCGAATTGTAGAAGGTCATAACACCAACGAACTTAGTACATTCAACAAGGACAACGACACCTCATCATAGATGAAAATTCCACCACGCTCGCAAATACCAAGCCTTGTTACTCCATCAACCCAAATCTGAACATTCGTAGCCCAATTGCCTTTCCCCCGTCGGGAATAAAATACCGAATCTCTAAATCATGCACTGAGTAAACCTCCCTCCGAGTCATTCACTACCCCGACACGTAGGCAAGCATCCTACCATCACCTCAATACCGCGCGACAACCGTTCATAAGCATCATGGAAACTTGTGCCTAGCCTCAGAGCTCTCAGAAGTACAGTTGCTGGGCTGAAACTACAGAATATCCTTCGACAAGGCGATGACACTAGTCAAACCAACTGCACAGGGAGAAGCATCCCGCACCACTTCTGTAGTACCTTTAGAATTTCTCAATTCCTGATTTATAATAAGCACTTCGCGTCGCATAAGATCGATAAGGAAGGAAACAAAGGCATAAGTCTCAAGGAATCAAATCGCACGATGAGGAAATCAAGAAGGGAAGTGCTCCTAACAGCCCTGTAGCCTCCCTAAGTTAAGTACAAACGTCTCTGCACCGATCTGCGAGACTCTACTAGACTTGCTCATGACTCGTGAGACCTAAGGGAACCTAGTGCTCTGATACCATGTTGTCACGACCCAAAATCCACTAAGGGTCGTGATGGCGCCGGACACCGCTGTCAGGCAAGCCAACCATAAATACTTAATCAAATTCTCATTTGAATAATTGTGAAAACTATGATTTTTCTTTCAATTTGGCTAGTAAAAGATAATCTTTACAAGATAAATAAAGAATATTTAGAAGTTATTACAGAATACCCCATAATCATCCCAGAACCCAGTGTCACAAGTGCATGAGCAATTACCTAGGAATCAAATAAAGTACAATAGAATAACTGTCCGGAATACAATTTGGACAGAAAGTAAATGCAATACAATGAAAGAGACTATACTAGCTGTGGGTCGCCTCGAGAAATGCAGTTCACCTAGTCCCCGTATCATCCATGCTGCTACGTCCAATAAGCCACTAGAAATACAGGTTCCTATGTAACAAAAATGCACAACAAGTGTAGCATGAGTACGAAAACAACGTGTACTCAGTAAGTATCCCGCCTAATCTCGAAGAAGTAGAGACAAGAGGTCGACTTCGACACTTACTAGCAGTCCAATAATGGTACATAATTAATATAATAAAATCAAGGATTTTTATAAAGCATGGTTGTAACTCAACAGAATGAAACAAGTAATCAATTCCTTTATTCAAAGGGTAACTTCCAAATTTTGTTTTCATCAATTATACACTTATTCTCAAGCCAGGGAGTGACAATATCAATTCAATGAATTTCAAGGCAAGCATAAGCATGCGCAACTTATGCCGAGGTCGTACGGCCCGATCCAACAATATTTAAAATGTGCACTGCTAGAGGGTCGAATAGCACGAACCATAGATGCAACTATTACCCCGCTCACGAATCATACATGCGACGCGGTGAAATTTAAATAAACAATCACCCTGCTCACGAATCATACGTGCGACGCAGGAATACATAGAAACACATATTCAAATAGTCAATCAAGACATTCATCAAGGAAACAATTATTCAAGGAGGTGTAAATTTCCCTTTTTACAAGTCACTAAAATGAAGTTTAATTCTTTTAGAAAATCATTTGTCACTTTGATATGGTTTAAGCAATTTAAACTATCAATAAGGTTGCATTCATTACAAGTAAGCATGCTTTTGGGTCCTAGACTACCCGGACATAAGCATAATAGTAGCTACGCATGGACTCTCGTCACCTCGTGCGTACGTAGACCCCACAAATAGGAGCACATAACCAATTAACTCACCTATGGGGACAATTCCCTATTACAAGGTTAGAAAGGAGACTCACCTCGCTACGAAGTTCCATAACCGGCATTCCACGCCCTTACGAAGACTTAAATTGATGCACAACGCTCCAAAACTAGCCAATAATTATGCAAATCCATTAATATATGTTCAATTACTCATAATAATCCACTTTATAACAATCCTAACCCCGATCAAAAAGTTGACAAAAATGCCCACGGGCCCATGTGCCCGGATTTCGAAATTAGTCGAAGATAAAGTTTACATATAACCTCACGAACTCAAATATATAATTTGCTCTAAATTTCATGTCCAAAATCGTGGTCAAAATCCATGAATACTAATTTTCTAGGTTTCCCTCTAACCCCAAGATTCTACCCATTTTCATGCTCAAATCCATATATAATCAAGGTAATTAACTCACAAGGGGTGGAATTAACTTACCTCATGTTTGATGATGAAATCCCTCTCTTGAAGCTCTCCAAAAATCGCCCAAACAAGAGAAAAATGGAAGGAAATGAACCAAATCTCTGTTTTTATAAAATCCTCTTCTGCCCAGCGACCTTTGCACGTGCGGTCACTCGACCGCTTCTGCGGTCCCGCAGGTGCGGTTAAAATTCCGCTTCTGCGGGAAACCTCCAGCTGCCCCAGTCCGCTTCTGCATCGCCCGACCACATCTGTGATCTCGCAGGTGCGGAAAATCCTTCGCACCTGCGGTCTCTGACCTTTTCATTTCTAGCCGCTTCTTCAGTTCCTTTCCTCGCTTATGTGGGGCTGCTTCTGCGGTGAAGCCTCCGCAGGAGCGGTTACACCAGCAACCAGAGCCCCTTCAGCTTATCTTTTAAGTCTCAATCGATCCGTTAACCATCCGGAATCCACCCGAGGCTCCCGGGACCCCATTCAATCATACCAATCAATCCCAACACACATTACAAACTTGCTCGAGGCATCAAATCACGTCAAACAACGCTAAAATCATGAATCACACCCCAAATCAAACTTCATGAACTTGAGAAATTCGAACTTCAACATTCGATGCCGAAACCTATCAAATCACATCCGATTGACCTTAAATTTTGCACACAAGTCATATTCGACATTACGGACCTGCTCCAACTTCCGGAATCGGAATCCGACCCCGATATCAAAAAGTCCACTTCCGATCAAACTTCTCAAAAACTTTCAAATTTCTATCTTTAGCCAAATGACTCCAAAAAGACCCACGGACCTCCGAATTCACTTCCGATCGCGCTCCCAACACCAGAATCACCACACGGAGCTATTCCCAGACTCGGAATCCCAAACAGACAACGATAACACTAAAATGCACATCAACCCAAACTTATAAAATTCTTCCAAAAATGCTAACTTCCACTATAGGCGCTGAAACATCCCCGGGTCTTCCAAAACCCGGTCCGGACATACGCCCAAGTTCGAAATCATCATACAAACCTACTGGAACCTTCGAATCGCGATTCCAAGATCGTTTACTCAAAAATCTAATATTCGTCAATTCTTTCAACTTAAAGCTTCGGAAATGAGAATTCTCTTTCCAAATCAACTCTGAACTTCCTGAAATTCAATTTCGACCATGCGTACAAGTCATAATACCTGAAGTGAAGCTGCTCATGGTCTCGAACTGCTGAACGACGCGCTAGAGCTCAAAACAATCGGTCGGGTCGTTACAGTAGAGGTGGCCTTGGCAAAGGATCCTTAGCCTTGGGCACAACCATTTCCGGCATGTTTATTACGTGTTCCCTAGACGGGTTCACGTCATTTTGAGTCTCCACCTCATTATCATGAATATCAATTCTCACTTCCGCATTCAAGTTCTCTTCACTCACTTGCTCATCAACTATAGGGATAAGATCATCTTGCACCTCAACTTCATCACTCACAATTTCCTTTTGCTTGGAGGCATTCACATCACCACCTCGATCGCATCTTGTAATCACTACCATTGCATGCCCGATGTTGTTCCCACCCTTCGAGTTTACTACCGTATCACTAGGTATAGCCCCTTAGGGTGAGTATTCAAAGGTTGCAAAATCTGGCCTAGTTGAACCTCCAAGTTTCGGATTGAAGTATTGTGGGATGCCAACTGAGCATCAGAGTCGGCGTTCTTCTTTATCATTTGTTCAAACATCATCTCGATCCTCCCCATCTCATTGTTCGACGAGCTAGGACCTTGGGATGGAAATGGGGGTGGGTTGTTTGGTTGTTGATACATCGGAGGCCTTTGAAAGCCTTGCCCCTGATTTCCTTGATTGCCATTATTCCAACCAGCCTGATTGTTGTTTCCTCCCCAATTGTTGTTGTTGCCACTCCAGTTGCCCTGGTTGTTCTGGTTGCCCCAATTCTGATTGTTTCACCCCCAGTTGCTATTCCCTTGTTGGTTTTGAAACCCCCAATTGCCTTGGGATCTCCATTGTTGTTGTTGGTTAGGACCATTTCCCCTTTGTCCTTGATAATTGTTCACGTACTGCACTTCTTTATTTTGCTCATCATACCCATCATCTTAGTTGAAACCACCATTACATTGCACATATTGATCTGGGCTACCTTGACCTTGTTTACCTCTTTGTCGCCTCTTGTTGACCAACATGTTGACACCTTCTATAGCATTTACTTGTCGTGGCGCTTGACTTGCTGCAATTGAGCTTTTGCCAGCTGGTTCATTGTTGTAGTTAACTCTGCTATTGCCTGACCATGGTCGTGGAGCTCTTTGTGCAGGTGAATGGCTGTGGGATCACCTTATGGCACATTAGCTCGACTCTGCCAAGCTGAGGAAGTGTCTGCCATCTCATCCAAAATCTCACACGCCGTAGCATAAGGTGTGTTCATAAAATTCCCCCCTGCTAGCTGGTTCACCACACACTGATTGGTCGTGTTAATGCCACGGTAGAAAGTCTGCTCGATCATTTCTTCAGTCATGTCATTGTTCGGACATTCTTTCACTATTGTCCGATACCTTTCCCAGATTTTATGAAGTGGTTCATTAGGTTCCGGTTTGAAGGCCAAAATCTCATCTCTCAAGGTCTCCATATGTCCCGACGAGAAAAACTTTGCTATAAACTTGTCCGCCAACTCATCCCAAGTATGGATGGAATGGTTAGGAAGTCTTTCGAGCCAGTCCAAAGCTTTCCCTCAAAGTGAGAAAGGGAACAATCTCAATCTTAGAGCATCCTCTGACACATTCGCCTGCTTGCTTCCCCAACAGGTATCCACGAAGCCTTTAAGATGTTTATATGCATTTTGATAGGGAGCGCCTGTGAAGTACCCTCTGTCGCGCCCCCTTTTTCCCTCTTTGAATCGGAAAATCGGGTTTATGATATTTTGGGCATAGGACAACTCATTCCTTTTGGGAACTGGGTTTTGCATTTGAAGAGTCTCCACCTAATGATTTAGGATGCATTAGGACACCTACAAGGTTCACTACTAAGTTTGTTTGATAACCAGAAATAGGGTAAGGGCTTGAAATTATCCTAAGGGGAAGGTGTTAGGCACCCCTCAGGATCCACTAGTGTGGTTCCCGGCCAGACAGTTCTTTGTGAATTTGTGCAATTAGCAAGTAAACAAAGAAAGCTCAAATAATAGGGGATTTTAAATTTAAATACACGAGCGTTTGAAAATGATTAATGAAAGCAAGGTTTTGAAAAGAGTTATAATCTAAACATGCTGATGAATGTAAGGGGTCCTAGGTTTATTTGTAATATGGATCACATCAATGCAATACCCGGTAATCACTCCTCAAAAGAGGGGCTACACGTGGTATTAGCGCACCGGTCATCATATCCATATCTACCCTTTCCCACCCCGTCGAGGTATTAAAGCGTGGATTGGTCTCGACCACTATTGCGTGCTATTACCCGTCCCATTCCTATCAGTCCCGAAGGAACTTAGGACTACTAATCCTAAATAGAAGGGATATTAGGCTGACTTTTAGGTTTCAAAAGGTGAAAAAGCTAAGGCGACATACAAAAACACATAAGACTGCACATAAAGGGGAAACATGTAAACAACTAAAAGGCTCATGTATACCTCCTCAAGCAAAGCACATAAATAGCATGACTTAAACACAGTCAGGGTCTGAATCTAAAGTACTAAGGCAAGGGGGTTTTAATTGTTGAGGCAGATCAGTTTATTACATAACTCAGATAAGAAGTCCGAATCAGGCCTGCCTCCTGGTTGTAGCAGTTACTAATTAACAAAGGCAGGCTCAGTTTTATTTGTTGTCACCTAAGCCTTGCCTAAGTGTTTGGGTGAGATCCTATAAACATGATATCTATTACTGATTCAGAATGTGGCAAAGCAGTAACAATTCCAAAATAAACTATTTGAGATCCTATAGACATGTTTTCTAAACCGTATAAATAAGAAGAGAGAGAGTTGTTTTAAAAATTAGTTCAGAACAGTACGAGTTGAACTGATTTTAGACTAGACTGGTTTCAGATTCTATAGACATTGATATCTATTATTGCTAATTTTAACTCCTATAGACAAGATATCTAGTTAAACGTGACACGAAGCAGGCAACATTTGCTTGAAATTCCTATAGGCATGATTTCTATGAAAAGGTACTGATTTTAATCTATTGGACATGATGCCGGATTATAACCAATTAGATCCTAAGAACATGGTGTCTAAGTGTGGTAATAGACATGCAGAATTTAAGACAAATCCTATAGGCATGGTATTTAAATGCAGAATTTAAAACAGGTCCTATAAAACAGGTTCTCTAAATGCAGAGTTAAACATGCAGACTAAAAGGTCCTATAGGCATATTATCTAAATGCTGAATTAATCATACAAAAAACAGGTCCTATAGGCATGTTCTCTACCCTTCTAACAGTTAAGCGTGCATAATTACCCAGCCCTTTCCACTAACCAACCCCAATGTTTATTACAACTTATTACAGACCAAATAATAAATTACATCAGAAAAGTGTAAAAGAAGGGGTTACAACCAGAGGAAGCCTGATTCTTGACTTCCTCTGTGAGTTATGGAATAAACCACCTCAACTGCTATTTTGTTTCAAAGCTTTTCTCAGACATGAGTGTGTCAAAGTTCCCTAAGGGTCTCGAGGGACCCCGGGCAGTGCTTACACCCAAGTTTGCATAACCAGATAGAGATGAGTGCAGTGTGGAAGGGCCAGCCCTTATGTGTCCGAGTTCAGAGGGAGCTCATGGTTCCCAAGGCAAGGCTCACACAAGAGGGGCAGAACCGAAGTCTATGAGTATAATTGAAGTGCAGAAACAGAGATTTCAAACTGAGTGGAGAATAGAGAGGGGTAAGGGTGATTGGAAAATAGTAGTAGTAAAGCTAACACTACACAGAATCAGTATTTTTATACAAAGGGGTCAGGGGTTAGGGAATTCATTGCAGGGAGCATATGATCTTAGGAAGGAGCCAGGTTTGGGAATGCACAGCAATAGATAGTGCTGGTATGCCCATAAATCAGCTAGAGAACACAACACATAGAGGGGATATGAAGCATATGACCCCAGGGAGGGTCAGGTTTGGGTCATGCACAGCAATGTCTAATGCTGACATGCCCTCAAACCAACCAGAGAATACAAACACATATGGAATATGGGGTTTGGGATTCATAAGGCATAATCACATAATCAAATGATCGACAGAGTATTTATACATAAAGGAACACATTGATTTACAGCATGTTTTAGGAATGAAACTTGATTAAACACAAGCAGGAAACAGGCAAGAGTGAAGGCAATAGTAAAGAAAACATGTTGTTTTTTATGCTTGAAGATTAATTAGAACATACCAGTAAACACCACTGAAAAATCGTCCTACGGTAACGGTTGTAAAACCGTTCCCATAGACTACTTAACCGTTGACATATGGATATGAGAACGGTTTACAGACCGTTCCATCAGCCCTCGTGGCAATAGGTCTACGGGAACGGTTCGTGCAACGGTTTGCATCTCCGTGGTTATAGATGCATCTATCGCAACGGTTTTGTTTTTCTCTGTTGGAACGGTTATATTTTCCAAATGGAACGGTTCTTAACCGTTACCATATTATCTAATGCAACACTTTTGTAAGCTATTGTTACGGTTATATATGGATATAACAACGGTTCCTTTATCCCTATTGCAACGGTTTTGGTTTCTGTGGGAACGGTTAATATTTCATTATGGAACGGTTTATATGACCTATCGCAACGGTTTTGGTTTCTGTGGGAACAGTTAATATTTCATTATGGAACGGTTTATATGACCTATCGCAACGGTTTTAGTTTTCTGTGGGAACAGTTCAGTTGATACAAAAATATAGCCCCTGTAATAAATAAATATTTATGTATATATAAAATAAATTATAACAACACTAAAAATTTTATAAATCATAAAATCAAACTTTTAATAATACAAATTATCCATCAAGCAAATCATATAAAGCAAATGTTCTACCCCAAATGCATAAGTTTAATACATTTCAAGAGAGTAATTAGTTTCAAAAAGGTTGATAACAAAAGATTCCTATAGAACATTCATCTATAGCCATTCAAAATTCAATCTCAAGTAAGGTCTAGTTCTTCACTTTCATCATCTTCTTCGATTTCTTGATTTACTCCACCTACAAAAGAGGATAAATAAAGTCATTACTCTTCAAGATAAACTAAGCCATAGCTTGAAAGAAAAACAAGTACATCACACTTTGGACAGAATTCAAGGCCACAGCTAAAATGTCCTTAACATCGTTTTCTTTTTTGAGATGGAGGCTGCAATCAATAGTCATACACACCTATATCCTTCCACACTCACTGGAACTCAAGAAAAATGAGAGACAACAAGGACAAGTCACAACTAAGGGCAGATGCAAGCAAGATTCGCACAACATAAAAATTGACCGAGTATAGGAGTTTGCTGGGCAATTGTGATACTATGATAGATTTTGAGCATCATGCTCAACTTCTAATTGCCTTAACAACAGTCAAGAACCCAGCAATGATGGACAATACACATGACACACAGAATGCACAGGTACTTAGGATCGAGGCAGCAGTTACCAGATGGAAATTTGGATACATTTCGATGTAACAGGCCAAACACTTCATCAGTTACAGCAATTAGGACATACAAGAAACACAATCATAGAGAAATAAGCTAAATCCTGTAATCTTTATACAATGGAATGTTAGACCACCCATAAGAAATGGTCAGAATGTCGACACCATCTGCAACAGCTTAGGTCCATAGCAGCAACCAAATCAGAAGAAAAAGTTCCTTCTTCGAAGCTAAACTTATACACAGCTATCCTAGCTCGTGGCGCAATACCTCGTGCTGTTCCAGGAGCATATCCAAAATATGAAGCTCCTTTAGCAAAAGTACCAGCAGCTATGATAACATCATGGTAATGAATTGATGATAGCAGAAGAAAAGAGCAGACGGGCAGAAGAGATTCAAGAAGCCATTAAGAATCTACCAGATAGTCCATTTGCATCACCAAAAGCTGTTGGAGAATTAATCACAACATTCTCAAATGATGCTACTGTTGGACAAGGTGACAAAGGTGCTGGATTAAATGCATCATCATCTTCTGCTAACAATAATATAATCCCTTCTTCCTCCTTGTTTCCTGCTACTAGTCCACTAGACATCACTCCTTTCAAATCATGTTACTTCCAACATATAAAGAGCAGCACAACAAATACTTAATACCACTACCAGTTAACAAATACCATTGCCAACATATAAAGAGCAGCACAACAAATAAACTTAATGGAAACAACCAACAAGCCAACAAGGCAGTCAACAACACAAAAAATATCACTATCAAGTGCCAAATACCACAAGGCACAGGCCATACATTTGGCGACTATTCCAAATGTTAGGTATTCTCTTTTCATTTCTTTCCTTTTCGTGACTAAGTGCCATAGGCAAAGTAAAAAAACTAGTTAGACTTTGCGAGAGAGAGAAGTGGTAAAAGAAGAAGCACAAGGAAGGAGGAGAAAAAGAAGAAATAGAAGAAGATGTATAACATTTGGTAAGTACTGACCTTGATTGTTACTACCAGCATATGGTCGATTGTTTAGTTGAACGGCAGCTTGGTGTGCAGAGGAAGCTTATACGAACCTTAGCATGTCAGGATCAAGTCGCAATTCTGGGTTTAGACGCTGAATTCTGTGGCACTTGCTGCACCTGTTCTTGCAATTGAGATCCTAATTCTGATTGTTGTTCTTCATTTGCATTTGACCTTATATTCAAGACTCTTTTTGTTGTCAACGCCGAAACCTTTTGGGTTCGCAAAGATAGAGGTAATCCAGCTTCTGATTGTCGTTCTTCATTTTTATTTGACCTTGTAGCTTGAAAGGTTCTTTATGTTGTCAACGACGAAACCCTTTGATTTCACAAAGATGCAAGTGATCCAGCTGGAATACGGTTGCATATTTTNGCAGGTCTCCGTGGAAACAGCCTCGCTCCCCTCGGGCTAGGGGTAAGGTCTGCGTACATATTACCCTACCCAGACCCCACTTGTGGGATTATACTGGAATGTTGTTGGATAGAAGATGTTAAACAAAGAAGCAAAAAAGTTCCAACACACAGACGTTGCATCTCTACCTTTTAAATTCAAGTGAAGTTGATTGTTATAATATTTGGTACGTACTGACCTTGATTGTTACTACCAGCAGATGGTCGACTGTTTAGTTGAACAACAGCTTGTTGTGCAGTGGAAGCATCTACAGGTGAACGTGCACTGAACCTTAACATGTCAGGATCAAGTCGCAAATTTGGGTTCAGACGCTGAAGTCGTGCGATGACGTTCATTGTAATATTTTGTTCCATAGCATCCCTTTGTTCGTTCAACTTTTCATGCATTCTTTGTTGCATCCTCTCTTCCATTTCCTTCATTTGTTGCTGCATCCTCTCATCAAAAGATCCAAGATTCCCTTTTTGCCCTTTTAACACAGTCTTGGTAACCCCTCGTCCATACAATCTCACGCGACCTGGATGTTCCGGTCCCATGACTGATGCAAAAGCATCAATTGAATGATTGTCACCTTCACTTTCCTGAGTAGATTGCATTCTCTCCATTTCAGCCTACAAACCAAATGCGAGAAAAAAGAGTTTTAAGTAACTAAAGTTGAATCAATAATTAAGAACAAATAAATAAGCATGACAAACTTTAAACTAGAAATTTCGTACAATTTTACTAGTCGTATTGTCAT
>NW_017674780.1:79671-84929 GCF_001879085.1 Nicotiana attenuata | reverse complement strand
TATACCATATATGAAACTTTATTACCAAATATGTGCATAGTATCTAAATTACCCGCCTAGTCCATATTTTTCCTACAATTTCTGTACCATTCGTTTATTAGGAAGTAATAGGGCAGAATCTTCCCTGATGAAGCTACAGTGGGTTTCAACTCAAAGCTATGAATCACGATTGATCTTAAAACATCCATACACTTAGGCAAACTTCACGTTACAATATGGCAGTAACTTTGAATTTGGCTAGAGAGAAGACGATGCTACCGTAAGTCTTAAAAACGATTTTAAGATCTGTTGCAAATGATTGTAGATTTTAGGAAAAAACAAAAAGAGATTGTTAACAATGAGAAGGGTGTTCTTTTGGGACCAATTTTGATATGTTACCTTGCCGGATGCCGGAATTATGGCCGATCCAGATATTTTCCACCATTGACAGCGCTTGAAAGCTTTGAATTCAAATTTGGGTTTTCAAAAATCATTATTTGTTTGGATTGGGTGTTGTTGAAAATAATCGGGAATATGGTTTGGAGTTTATATCTCAATTTTGAGGGGTTTTGGTGAAGATTAGACTTGGTTTTGACTGAATTTCAGTTTGAAACTCGAAGAAGAAGAAGAAGAAGAAGAAGAAGAAGAAGAAGAAGAAGAAGAAGAAGAAGAAGACATATTGCAGAAATTGTAGATAAATTGTAGATTATTTGTATTCTGATTGTAGATGCTTTATTTTCTGTTTTCACAAATAAAAAACGGCTAAAACTTCTACAAATCTTCTGAAAAAATGCAATTATGTCAAAAATACCAATTATGCTACAATCGAATGAGAACTGGGATAATACAAATAATCTATAATTTATCTACAAAATATCTACAAACTAGGTACATTGAATTTTTATATCCCAATTGTCATTCAATTGTAGCATAATGATGGTAGATTTTAGGGGAAAAAAACAAAGGGAGATTGTTAACAATGAGAAGGGTGTTCTTTTGGGACCAATTTTGAGATGTTACCTTGCTGGATGCCGGAATTATGGCCGATGAATAGTGATTTCAGAAATTTTAGAAGAAGAAGACATATTACAGAAATTATAGATAAATTATAGATAAATTGTAGATTATTTGTATTCTGATTGTAGATGCTTTATTTTCTGTTTTCACAAATATAAAATGGCTAAAACTTCTACAAATCTTCTGAAAAAACGCAATTATATCAAAAATACCAATTATGCTACAATTGAATGAGATTTGGGATATAAAAATTCAATGTACCCAGTTTGTAGATATTTTGTAGATAAATTGTAGATTATTTGTATTATCCCAATTCTCATTCAATTGTAGCATCTACTGCTGCTCGATCTTGCAACGTCGAAGTGCTGGTCGTAGGTTTTACAGCCTTTGCATAATCCATAGGTGTTGTCGTGCATGGCTGGGTGATGTTAGGGGGAGGTTGGGGAGGAGGCCCAACGAGTGAGGGTAGCTGGCCACTGGCCATAGTGGCCATGGCTGCACTGCGTAAAGGAGCAGTGATCTATCAACTCTAACGTTTTCCTTCAGGAATCTTGAAAAACATAGATCAACCCAGATTTTCACGACAGCACTCTCTTGCACCAAAGATAATTCTTTAGCACCTTAATAACTATGATAAGAAATGCATTAGCTTATGCTAATTCGATGCTACAGTAGTTCCGAAAAACTTTTTAAAATCTGGTTTTGATTTTAGTTTCAAACCTGTAAATCACGCTTAAAAACGAACCATCCAAGTTGATCTTCAATCATCCAACTTCATGTTACAATAAGCAGAAACTTGCAAGGGCAGCAAACGTTGAAATTGGCTAAAGAGAACTCGATGCTACAGTAGCTCTTAAAAACAATTTTAAGATCTGTTGTGAATGATTATAGATTTTAGGAAGAAATTGTCACGACCCGGATTTCTCACCCTCGGGAGTCGTGATGGCGCCTACTCGTAGAAGCCAGGCAAGCCAAACTTTTTAATTACTTTCCATTTACAACATAATCCCTTTTAACAATTCATGGCGACAATATTAAAACAATGAAATTAAATGGTAGCGGAAGTTTTAATTATAGAAACTGAATCAACATGCGGAATAGTCAATATAATCCTCTACCCAAGACTGGTGCCACAATATTCACGAACTGCTAAGAAATACTAAACACAAACGTCTGAAAGAAAACATAAGTTGTTTGTCTCGAATACAATGAGGCAACAGGCTAAAAAAAAGAATAAGGGAGACGCCGGGCTTGCGGACGCCTGCAAAGCTACCTCGGGTCTCCCTGGACTGAAGGCCTGCTCCCGTACTAATGCTGCTGCTGCTGCTCGAAACCTGGACCTGTGCAAATAGCACAGAGTGTAGCATCAACACAACCGACCCCATGTGCTGGTAAGTGTCTGGCCTAACCCCGGCGAGGTAGTGACGAGGCTAGGACCAGACTCCAGATAAACCTGTGCAGATATATATACAAGTACAATGGAAAAGTAGCAAGAAAATAACAATTTAAGCTGGGGAAGGGAGCATGCTTCAGGGGTAACCGATAGAAACAAAATCGGAATAATGGTACGTACATCTACAGTTTAACTCCTAACAAAATGAAAAGATAAGACAACTTTCATATTCAACTCATCTTGTTGCAGGCGTGCAACCCGATCCCATTTCTCAATATCTCGTGGTAGGCGTACCACCCGCTCCCATTTCAATATCACTCCCATTTCTCAATATCTCGTGGTAGGCGTACCACCCGCTCCCATTTCAATATCACTCGTGGTAGGCGTACCACCCGCTCCCATTTCAATATCACTCGTGGTAGGCGTACCACCCGATCCCATTTCAATATCACTCGTGGTAGGCGTACCACCCGATCCCATTTCAATATCACTTGTGGTAGGCGTACAACCCGATCCCATTTCAATATCACTTGTGGTAGGCGTACCACCCGATCCCATTTCAATATCACTTGTGGTAGGCGTACCACCCGATCCCATTTACTTTCGACACAATACACAATACAATCCCGGCAAGGGAACAATCAAATTAATACTCTTTCCTGGCAAGGGAACTATAACAACAAGTCAAACATCCCGACAAGGGAGAGTCAGCTATAACCAATCCTATTCAACTTCTTCCTGGCACAACTAATACCGATAGTTAATCACAACGTTCATAGGATCAAACAAGGGTACACAATTATCAAATTAATACTCACGGTCATGCTTGACACCGACGCATGGATACTCGTCACCATGCCCATACGTCGTAACAACACAAACAAGTAGCAATTATGACTCAACTCCTAATCCCTCAAGCTAGGATTAAACCAAACACTTACCTCGATGCTTTGAACTCAACTCAAGCCTCAACTATAGCTTTACCCCGAGATTCCACCTCATTTCCGCTCGAATCTAGCCACAAATTACTCAATTACTTTACTAAACACTAAATGAATCAATTTGAATGCGTAAAAATGAATTTCCCAAGTTTTTCCCAAATATTCCAAAATCGCCCCCGAGCCCACGTGGTCAAAACCCGAGGTTTGAACCAAAACCCGGTTACCCATTCCCCCACGAACTCAAATATGTAAATTGTTTTGCAATCGGACCTCAAATTGAGGTCCAAATCCCCAATTTTTTTGAAAACCTAGGTTCTACCCAAAACCCCCAATTTCACCCATGAAAATCCTTGATTTTAAGTTGAAAACATGTTAAATGATGTTAATGATTGAAGGAAATGAGTAAAAATCAACTTACAAATGATTTGGAAGAAGTCTTGTTCTTGGAAAATCGCCTAAGGAGTTGTGTTTTGAAAATGGGGTGAAAAATAGTTCAAAATTCGACTAAGTATAAAAATATGCAGGTTGCAGATATGGGATTTGTGAACCCCGACCTGATATGGGAATTGCGAACATTTGTTCGTATTTGCGAACTCAGGCCAGATAGAAGGACTTCGCATTTGCGAAATATGCTTCGCATTTGCGAAAGCTCAACCTTCGCATTTGCGAAGGAATGCTTCGCATTTGCGAGCCAAGCAAAGCCTGGGCTGGTTTCGCATTTGCGATCTAGCCTTCGCATTTGCGAGTTCGCATTTGCGAACCAGGATTCGCAAATGCGAAGCCTGCAGGCCTGATCATACCAGATTTTCCAAAATTCAAAAATGCAATCCGACACCTATCCAAAACTCACCCGAGCCCTCGGGGCTCCAAACCAAATATGCACACAACCTCAAAAACATCCTACGGACTTACTCGCGCGATGAAATCGCCAAAATAACATCATATACATCGAATCAAGCCTCAAAACACATGATTTCTTCCAAATTTTCATGAAACATCAATTTTTCCATTTTAAGTCCGAAACACGTCAAACGACGTCCGTTTTCAACCAAACTTTACAGAAAGCGCTTAAACCATATATAAGACTTGTAACGGGCGCCGGAACCAAAATACGAGCCCGAAACCATAGTCTTTTAATCAAATTTCATTTTCATTTTCCTTAATCATTTCCAGAAAATAATGTCACACAAAAATTCATTTCTCGGGCTTGGGACATCGGAATTCGATTCCTGGCATACGCCCAAGTCCCATATTTTCCTACGGACCCTCCGGGACCGTCAAATCACGGGTCCGGGTCCGTTTGCCCAAAATGTTGACCGAAGTCAAATTTAATCAATTAAATATCAAAATTTAGTATTTTTTTCTCACAGAATTCATATTTAAGCTTTCCGGCTACGCGCCCGGACTGCGCACGTAAATCGAGGCAACCCTAAATGAGGTTTTCAAGGCCTCGGAAGCACGGAATGAGTAAGAAAATAGGTGATGACCCTTTGGGTCGTCACATTATCCACCTCTAAAACAACCGTTCATCCTCGAACGGACAAAAGAAAGAAGTACCTGAGTCGGGAAAAAGATGAGGATAACGGCTCCGCATATCGAACTCGGACTCCCAGGTCGATGCCTCGGAGGATGACCTCTCCACTGAACACGAACAGAAGGAAAACTCTTGGATCTCAACTGACGAACCTGCCGGTCTAGAATAGCTACCGGCTCCTCTTCATAAGACAAATCCTTGTCCAACTGGACAGTGCTGAAATCTAACACGTGGGCTGGATCGCCGTGATACCTCCGAAGCATGGATACATGGAAAACTGGATGCACGGCTGATAAGCTAGGCGGCAATGCAAGTCTATAAGACACCTCTCCCACTCGATCAAGAATCTCAAACGGCCAATGAACCTAGGGCTAAGCTTGCCCTTCTTCCCAAA
>NW_017674780.1:74664-76498 GCF_001879085.1 Nicotiana attenuata | reverse complement strand
TAGACACATAAACAGGAATACCCAATGCATCACTAGGCATGATCAAATACGGGGCAAAATAGGACGACACATACAAATACGTAGACCCCGGATCAAACAACACTGAAGCATCTCTATCACAAACCAGAACCGTACCTGTGATAACCGCATCTGAAGCCTCTGCCTCGGGCCTAGCCTGAAGAGCATAACATCGGGGTTGGGCCCCACCACTCTGATCTACCTCTCTGGGACGGCATGTTGCTGGCTGGCCTCCACCTCTGGCGGTTTGAGCTCCACCTCTATGACCTCTACGTCTACCTCTAGTACCTCTACCCCCGCCTCTAGCTGGCTGGGCGGCCTGTGGAACATCTGGTGCCTGAATCATAGGACGGGGACCCTGCTGCTGAGAACTGCTCGAATCTCGAGGGCAATACCTAGCAATGTGCCTCGTGTCGCCACAAGAAAAACAAGCCCTCGGCTGCTGAGTCTGCTGGCCCTGTCAACCTGAATGACCACCACGAAAACTCTGGAGCGACGGCGCACTGATAGGAGCTGGCGGTGCACTGAATGGCTGCTGATCAGAATAATGCCCATTGAAACCACGATCACCTGGGCACCCTGAGAAACCTGGAGGGCTGAGTGGAAAGGCCTAGAAGGCTGACCCCTATCATAAGAATCTCTGCCTCCAGATGAGGCACCATTGAATACGGCCTGACTGACGGGGTCTCTTGTCTGCTCTATGACCACCCCCTGTGGCAATTCCATCTCGATCCTTCGGGCCACATTGGCCGCCTCCTAAAAAGTGATGTCACTCCCCGCCTCTCTAGCCATCTGGAGACGAATAGGCTGAATGAGTCCATCAATAAACCGTCTCACTCTCTCCCTCTCAGTGGGGAGTATGACAATAGCATGGCGAGCCAACTCAATAAACCTGGTCTCGTACTGGGTGACCAACATGGATCCCTGATGGAGACGCTCGAACTGCCTCCGATAGGCCTCACACTGCGTGATAGGGAGAAACTTCTCCAGAAACAACACTGAAAACTGATCACATGTCAAGGATGGAGACCCTGCTGGTCTGGCTAAACAGAAATCCCTCCACCAAGTCTTAGCGGATCCAGAGAGGTAAAATGCAGCAAAGTCCACTCTATTGGACTCGATAATACCCATGTTCCGAAGAACCTCGTGGCATCTATCCAAATAATCCTGAGGATCCTCGGTATATGCACCGCTGAAAGTAGTAGTGAAGAGTTTGGTTAACCTATCCAACCTCCATAAAGCATTGGCTGACATAGCTGCCCCATCACCGGCCTGGGCTACCACACGCGGCTGAGCTGCTCCAACTGGCTGAACTGCTGGAGTCTGAATCGGGGGAACTCCCTGCTTCGGAGTACGAGTAGCAGGAGTCTGGGCTCCTCCTCCAGCCTGAGAGACGGCTGGTGCTACAGGAAGCAAACCTGCTCGGGTGACGCTCTCCATGAGGCCCACCAATTGGACTAGAGCATCCTGAAGAACTGGGGTAGCAATAAACCCCTCTGGGACCTGAGCTGGGCCCACCAGAACTGCTGGACTGGGGCTGGAACCTCCTCGTCAATGCCAACCTGAGGCTCTGCCACTGGTGCTGCTGCTCGGGGCTGAGCTCCGCCCCTACCTCGGCCTCTATCACGGCCTCGACCTCGCCCTCTGCCCCTAGCGGGAGCTGTCTGGGGCTCGGACTACTGATCGGAAGATGAAGAAGTGCGTGTTCTCGCCATCTGCGAAGAACAGAGTAGAAATTCATTTAGCATTGAGAAACCAAACCGCACGACAAGAAAGAACAAATGTGAAACTTTTCCTAACTCGGTAGCCTCTGGGG
>NW_017674780.1:68798-69368 GCF_001879085.1 Nicotiana attenuata | reverse complement strand
CAATCCTTGAGTTGTGCCTTTTTAGACATAGGGCCTCCATTCCCTAGTCGCCTTTTTTGCCAACATTAGGGCTCCAATCCCTGAGTTGAGCTTTTTTAGACATAGGGCCTCCATTCTCTAGTCGCCTTTTTGCCAACATTAGGGCTCCAATCCTTGAGTTGTGCCTTTTTAGACGTAGCGCCTCCATTCCCTAGTCGTCTTTTGCAAATATTAGGGCTCCAATCCCTGAGTTGTGCCTTCTTAGATATAAGGCCTCCATTCCCCAGTCGCCTTTTGCCAATATTAGGCTCCAATCCCTGAGTTGTGCCTTCTTAGACATAGGGCCTCCATTCCCTAGTCGCTTTTTTTGCAAATATTAGGGCTCCAATCCCTGAGTTGAGCTTTTTTGGACATAGGGCCTCCATTCCCTAGTTGCCTTTTTGCCAACATTAGGGCTCCAATCCTTGAGTTGTGCCTTTTTAGACGTAGGGCCTCCATTCCCTACTCGCCTTTTGCCAACATTAGGGCTCCAATCCCTGAGTTGTGCCTTTTTAGACGTAGGGCCTCCATTCCCTAGTCGCCTTTTGCCAA
>NW_017674780.1:55281-64160 GCF_001879085.1 Nicotiana attenuata | reverse complement strand
TGAGTTGAGTTTTTAGACATAGGGCCTCCATTCCCTAGTCGCCTTTTTACCAACATTAGGGTTCCAATCCCTAAGTTGAGATTTTAAACATAGGGCCTCCATTCCTTAGTCGCCTTTTACCAACATTTGGGCTCCAATCCCTGAGTTGAGATTTTTAGACATAGGGCCTCCATTCCCTAGTCGCCTTTTTTACCAACATTAGAGCTCCAATCCCTGAGTTGTGTTATTAAACATAGGGCCTCCATTCCCTAGTCGCCTTTTTTTACCAACATTAGGGCTCCAATCTCTGAGTTGAGTTTTTAGACATAGGGCCTCCATTCCCTAGTCGCTTTTTTTTACCAACATTAGGGCTCCAATCCCTGAGTTGAGTTTTTTGACATAGGGCCTCCATTCCCTAGTCGTTTTTTTTTACCAACATTAGGGCTCCAATCCCTGAGTTGAGTTTTTAGACATAGGGCCTCCATTCCCTAGTCGCCTTTTACCAACATAAGAGCTCCAATCCCTAAGTTGTGCCTTTTTAGACATAGTGCCTCCATTCACTAGTCGCCTTATGCCAACATTAGGGCTCCAATCCTTGAGTTGAACCTTTTTAGACATAGGGCCTCCATTCCCTAGTCGCCTTTTTCCAACATTAGGGCTCCAATCCCTGAGTTGAGCCTTTTTAGACATAGGGCCTCCATTCCCTAGTCGCCTTTTGCCAACATTAGGGCTCCAATCCCTGAGTTGAGCCTTTTTAGACATAGGGCCTCCATTCCCTAGTCGTCTTTTGCCAACATTAGGGCTCCAATCCCTGAGTTGAGCCTTTTTAGAAATAGGGCTTCCATTCCCTAGTCGCCTTTTGCTAACATTAGGGCTCCAATCCCTGAGTTGAGCCTTTTTAGACATAGGGCCTCCATTCCCTAGTCGCCTTTTGCCAACATTAGGGCTCCAATCCCTGAGTTGCGCCTTTTAGACATAGGGCCTCCATTCCCTAGTCGCCTTTTGCCAACATTAGGGCTCCAATCCCTGAGTTGAGCCTTTTTAGACATAGGGCCTCCATTCCCTAGTCGCCTTTTTACCAACATTAGGGCTCCAATCCCTGAGTTGAGCCTTTTTAGACATAGGGCCTCCATTCCCTAGTTGCCTTTTTACCAACATTAGGGCTCCAATCCCTAAGTTGATATTTTAGATATAGGACTCCATTTCCTAACCTTTTCCCTTCTAGATAGATATAATTCTTATTTTATTTGCTTTCAAAAAAAAAGAGAAGAAAAAAGAAAAAAAAGGTTTGGATCTTAGTTACAAATAACTCACGAAATTTTCCTAGTGAAATGGGGCAGAAAAATTTCGTTCGTTTGTTTGTTTTTGTGTCTGAGCAGGTTTGACCTCGAGGCACAGGATTCGGGATTACCAAAAGAATGAGTCTCAATCCAGAATAAAGAAAAGAAAAAAACACAAAAAGAAGTGAACTCAGAATGCTGAAACGGAGAAAGACGCGGACTGCCCAAGATATGATTGAAATCACAGGCTTCGCATGTCTCGCCTTGATCCAAAGCTGAAGAGTGAACCGGCGGTCACAGCTGACGAGCATCAAGATTCAGATCGGAGTTTGCAGTGAGAGCCAGCCAAGACTCAAGATCAAGCTTCAAAGGATTTATAGATAGGAATCTTGTAACTCGTAGCTGATAGGCTTAGTTAGTCTTTTTCATTTTTGATTTTGATGTAATAATGGGACCGCGGACGGAACCTCGACGGAACCTCGCTCGGCTCTCAACCTCGGTACTCCATCACCTCATTCACTTCTGAACTACACCTGGCCTAATTCCTTTATAGCCAAGGAGGATATGTAGACAGCTCAGATATCAGGGCTCGGTCACATTCTCCTTTCTCTTTAGCTTTTGGTCTCTCCAAATAAGGGTCAGGTCAAAAACCTATCTGGTCATTCTTTGTCTGAAAACTCTTCGCGTTTCCAGTCAAAGAGGGGCAGCAGTAGACATGAGATTTTTGACCCTCCCCAAGATTTTTTATATTTTAGCATGTAAATATTTAATTTAGGCCTAATATAGCTATTTTAATTAATTGTGACTCTTTTACTTTATTCTATTGCAAGAAAATGAAAATTATAAAAAAAATAGTTTCATTACTATTTTTATAGTCATTTTTAATTTTGAAAAAATACCAAAAAGAAATAGTTTATTTTAAAAATAGTAGGGCTAATTAATATTTTTAATAATATTTCTATATGGATAGATTTTTAGTTAATTAAGCTAATTTTAAGCAAAGCTAGTCGTAAAAAGCCCAAGTTTCTAGTCCATTCCCTGAGCCCAATACCCTAAACACACCCAAAAAATTAGATCCGCCGTTTTACAAAAGAGAAATCACCAATTTCATATCATTCTGACTTTGGCAAGAACAAAATCAATCAGCTCACAGTAGCCAATCTACCACCTAAAAAGCCACCATTTTAGTTTCAAACTCCAGCCCCCAAAACCCAGTAAAACTGCTCTGAAAATCAGTTCCAAAACAGCCATTTCATCACGCTAAATCCATGGCGGAGTCGCCGGCGAGTTCCCGTTCGAGAGGTCGGCGTTAGCGGTGGTCGGTTCGAGGTTTCCGTTAATAGGTTCTCTGTACGGTTTCAGTCATCGACTCAGAGTCGGCCCTTCTTCTATATTGCTGTACAATTCCCGTCACAAGGTCAATTTTCATCTAATATCCCAATAATATATTTGCTCTAATGGGTTTCTGCCAAATATTCTGTTTTGTTTTCTATATTTTAGGTGAATGTTCTCTTGTTTTGTTTATTTAATTGATTTGATGTATTGAGGCTTTGTTTAAATTAATTACTAAAAGTAGTGCATAATCTTCTTAGTGTAAGTATGTTAAGATTTAATTGCTACGTGAGCAACTTTTTGGTTTTTGCATATTTTATAAAATTCATGTTTTGATTGGAATCTGTTAATTGACAACTTCGGTGAATTGGGGGCACGAATTGTTTCGGTTGGTTCATTTCTCTTTCACTACTAATATTCTTATACTTAAATTCATGAATAGGTTACATAAATTATACGCTTCCCTACAATCATTTTCATAAAGACCTTCACAATAATCTTAAATTAGCTTTAGAAAAATAATTATGAACATCCGTAGTTTGCTTTAGTTGAGTACAATCCTTTGAGATTAGAATCGAGGTGTGCCATTAGTTGAATTTTCCATGGCCCTCGCAAACTTGAAAGTGCGTAGTTGCTTTAGGCGCGCTATTTAAAAAATTACTTTCCTAAACTCGGTTGTGCATTTATGTGACCCAAATCCAAATCTCAACAACGTTAGATAAAATGTGTCGTGGACCGTGGGTGCATTTATGTGACGTGGTTCAAGACGTGTTTTAGATGACGTTGAATCTTTCCTAAAAAACAATTAAATAAAAGCGGTTATAAAGTTTAAAATTGCACCATAGGCTAAAACATGTACTAAAATCAGATAATAGGTCATTTATAACAGTTGAGCGACCGTGCTAGAACCACAAAATCCGGGGGTGCCTAACACCTTCCCTCGGGTTAACAGAATTCCTTATTCAGAATTTTTGGTTCGCAGACTTCAAAAGGAAAGTCGAAATTTCCTCGATTTGGGATTTAAAATAAACCGGTGACTTGGAACACCAAATAAACTATCCCAAGTGGCGACTCTGATAAATAAATAATTCAATTTCGAATAATGTCACTTAAAGTGGAAAAAATCCCTTATATATTATCCTTCGGGGTGGTGTGTAAAAAAGGAGGTGTGACAGATATTATGAAGTTAATTATGTATAGATTCGATTGGGTTGGAGCCGAATTTGAAAGGAAAGGCGGTATTTGAGGTTTGAGTTGGCCGTGGAAGTTTGAGGTAAGTGTTTTGTCTAACCTTAGCTTGAGGGATTAGGAGTTGAGTCCTATTTGCTATGTGGTATTCGATGTGTACAACGTATAGGCATGGTGATGAGTATCTATACGTTGGTGTCTAGCATGACCGTGAGTCTTTATATTGTGAATATCTTGATTTCGTTGTATTCTTCATGCCTTGGTGATGATTTTTAGTTGTTGAGAAAAGTTTGTGAAAGGAATGGTAACCTTTGAACATCTTGGAGCATTGGCTCGAGTTATATTATGAATTGTGAAAGTATATGAAATGATTGAACCCTTTGGAGCATTGGCTCAAGTGGTAAAGTTAGTTATGAAGTAGAAGTGAAAGATAGAGAAAGAGTTATTGAAATGTTCCCTTGCCGGGATTTAATTATCTAATTGTTGTTCCCTTGCCGGGATTTAAATTGTTTATTTGTTGTTCCCTTGCCGGGATTTAAATTGTTTAATTGTTGTTCCCTTGCCGGGATTTAATTATTTAATTGTTTATTCCCTTGCCCCTTGTTTGTGATTGTTGTTTGGGTGAAGAAGAGTGTTAAAGCACGAAGGGTGATGCCGTGCCGTACGATGTACCATTCCATACCGATTTTCATTGATTACATGGTGAGGAAAGAGTGTAAAAGTACAAAGGGTGATGTCGTGCACATCGTTATTATATGATTGATTTGGTGAGGATGAGAGTAAAAGCACGAAGGGTGATGCCGTGCAAATTGTTGATTTCTGATTCTTGTTGATATTCTAGTTATGTTGTTTCTTTCCTTACTTGATGCTTTCTATTCGGAACTGTTACCTCCTCCGCAGCATGTTTCCCCCTCCCACATGACTGGTTATTTTTTGTATTTCTTTTCCGCTGTATATATATATATTTGAACTACATAGGTTTATTTGGTAGTCTGGTCCTAGCCTCGTCACTACTTCGCCGAGGTTACGCTAGACACTTACCAGCACATGTGGTCGGTTGTGCTGATACTACACTCTGCACTGTGTGCAGATCCAGGAGCAGCTTTCGAACAGTAGTTGGAGGGCTACCTTCAGTCCACCCGGAGACCCAAGGTAGACCTGCAGGCGTCCGCAGGCCCTGGCGTCTCCCTCTATCTCTATTCCCTGTTCCATTTTCTTGTTCAGAAACAGTTTATTGTATTTTCTTCAGACCTTGTATGTAGCGACTCTTAGACAGTCTGTGACACTGTGACACCAGATTTTTGGTATTTGAGGTTTTAGAAGTTGTAATAGACGTTGATTCCAGATATTTTATTGTTATCTTCAGCTTAAGTATTTAAAGTTCCGCTGATTTTATGTTATCGCTCATATTTGTTAAAGAGAAGAAATTTGTTAACGAAGTAAGTAGTCAAGTTTTAGCTTGCCTAGCTCCCAACAGTAGGCGCCATCACGACTCCCGAGGGAGGGAAATCTGGGTCGTGACAAGTTGGTATCAGAGCTCTAGATTACATGGGTCTCACAGTTCACAGACAAGCTTAGTAGAGTCTGAGGGATCGGTACGGAGACGTCTGTATTTATCCCTAGAGGCTACCGAGTTAGGACAAATCTCACATTTGTTCTCTCTTGTCGTGCGGTTTGGTTTCTCAACGCTAATTGAATTTCTACTCTGTTCTTTCGCAGATGGCAAGAACACGTGCTTCCTCATCTACCGATCAGCAGCCCGAGCCCCAGCAGCAGCTCCCGCGAGGGGTAGAGGGCGAGGATGAGGCCGTGCTAGAGGCCGAGGTAGGGGCAGAGCTCAGCCCCGAGAAGCAGCACCAGCAGCGGAGCCTCAGGTTGACTTTGATGACGAGGTCCCGACTTTAGCAATTCTGGTGGGCCCACCTCAGATCCCAGAGGGATTTATTGCCACCCCAGTTCTTCAGGATGCTCTGGTCCATCTAGTGGGACTCATGGAGAGTGTCACCAGGGCAGGTTTACTTCCTGTAGCACCAGCCGTCTCTCAGGCTGGAGGAGGAGCCCAGACTCCTGCTACTCGCACTCCGGAGCAGGTAGCTCCCCAGTTTTAGACTCCAGCAGCTCAGCCAGTTGGAGCGGTTCAGCCGGGTGTGGTAGCTCAGACCAGCGATGGTGCAGCCATGTCTGCCGATGCTTTGTGGAGATTGGACAGGTTTACCAAGCTCTTCACTACTACCTTCAGCGGTGCATCTACTGAGGATCCCCAGGATTGTCTAGATAGTTGTCACGAGGTTCTTCGGAACATGGGGATTGTTGAGACCAATGGGGTTGATTTTGCTACATTTCGCTTGTTTGGATCCGCCAAGACTTGGTGGAGGGATTATTGCTTAGCTAGGCCAGCAGGATCTCTAGCCTTGACCAGGGAGCAGTTCACTGTGCTATTTCTGGAGAAGTTTCTCCCTATTACACAGCGAGAGGCCTATTGGAGGCAGTTCGAGCGCCTTCAACGGGGATCCATGACTGTCACCCAGTACGAGACCAGATTCATAGATTTGGCTCGCCATGCTCTTATTATACTTCCCACTGAGAGGGAGAGAGTGAGATGGTTTATTGATGGACTCATTCAGCCGATTCGTTTCCAGATGGCTAGAGAGGCTGGGAGTGAGATATCCTTCCAGGAGGCGGCCAATGTGGCCCGGAGAGTTGAGATGGTTTTATCATAGGGGGGTGGTCACAGGGCAGACAAGAGACCACGTCAGCAGGCAGATTCAGTGGTGCCTCGTCTGGAGGCAGAGATTCATATGGTAGAGGCCATCCTCCTAGGCCTTTTCAGTCAGCTCTTCAGGTTTCTCACGGAGCTTCAGGCAGCCGTGGTCCCCAGATGCAGTATTCCGATCAGCAGTCCTACAATGCACCACCTGCTCCTATCAGTGCACCGCCGCTTCAGAGTTTTCGGGGTGGTCATTCTGGTCGCTAGGGCCAGCAGCCTTAGCAGTCGAGGGCTTGTTACACTTGTGGTGATCCGGATCACATTGCCAGGTTTTGCCCTCATGCACCGAGCAGCTCTCAGCATCAAGGTTCTCGTGCTAGGGTACAGGCACCAGATGTTCCACAGCCCGCCCAGCCAGCTAGAGGTGGGGGTAGAGGTGCTAGATGTGGAGGTAGAGGTACTAGAGGTGGAGCTCAGGCCGCTAGAGGTAGAGGCCAGCCAACAGCAGGCCGACCCAGAGATGTGGTTCAGGGTGGTGAGGCCCAGCCCCGATGTTATGCTCTTCAGGCCAGGCCCGAGGCCGAGGCTTCAGATGCAGTTATTACAGGTACGGTTCTGGTTTGTGATAGAGATGCTTCAGTGTTATTTGATCCAGGGTCTACGTATTCGTATGTGTCATCTTATTTTGCATCGTACCTGGCCATGCCT
Source organism: Nicotiana attenuata (assembly GCF_001879085.1). Lineage (NCBI taxonomy): Eukaryota > Viridiplantae > Streptophyta > Magnoliopsida > Solanales > Solanaceae > Nicotiana > Nicotiana attenuata. Next base: position 56,966 of record NW_017674780.1, on the reverse strand, counting down.
AGTAATTCATTGAGTGTTCCTGTTTATGTGTCTGCACCGGTGGGTGATTCTATTGTGGTTGATCGAGTCCCTCGTTCTTGTATTGTGGTNTGTTAAAGAGAAGAAATTTGTTAACGAAGTAAGTAGTCAAGTTTTGGCTTGCCTAGCTCCCAATAGTAGGCGCCATCACGACTCCCGAGGGAGGGAAATCCGGGTCGTGACAGTTCTTGATATTGGAAGTACGCTTTGGAGCGGGTGAGTCTCTTATCTAACCTTGTAAGAGGGAATTGTCCCCATAGGTGTAATAATTGAATAATTTGCCACTAAATGCGGGGGCTACGTATGTACTAGGTGACGAGAGTCTGTACGTAGCTACTATTATGCTTAAGTCCGGGTAGTTTAGGACCCAAAAGCATGCTTTATGTGATGTTCTTGTGACTCTATGATTAATTTAGGGATTTTCTTGAATCATGTTGAATGTGGCAGATGACTCTAATAATAAGAACATATTTTCTTGGCCTTTAAAAAGAGAATTTGATATTTTCGTGAGTAATTGCACTCCTGACATATATTCTTGTCTGTCTGTTGTTGTGTTTAAATACATTTACGCGTCGCATGGATGATTCGTGAGCGGGATAATAGATGCATCTATGGTTCGCGCCGTTTGACCCTCCGGCAGTGCACACTTTATTTTTATGTTGGATCGGGCCGTACGACCTCGGTATTGTGTATGCTTATTGATTGGTATATTGCTGTGGACGGAACTTTGTTATATGCCCTAAAATGTAAATGGTTAACTGTGATATCATCTAGTGAAGGACCAGTTGCTTCATGTTTTATATTGTAGATCATTGTGCTATCCATGCTTAGTATATCACTTATCATATTATTTTACCCTATTAAGTGTCATGTCGACCTCTCGTCTCTACTTCTTCGAAATTAGACAGGATACTTACTGGGTACATATTGTTTATGTACTCATACTACACTTCTGTACTTAATTGTACAGGATCTGAGGCAGGTACATCTGGTTACCAGGCTGGTGCATACCCCTGATCCGGCCAAGATTCCACGGTGAGCTGCTCCCTTCCTATGCCGTTCAGCAGCCCGATGGAGTCTTTTCTTTACTTTTGGATGTCTACTCTATTTCAGACAGCAGGATTGTGTTATTCTTTTGTATATTCTACTAGCTGCCCACACACTTGTGACACCAGGTCTTGGCACACACATTAGTAGACATTTCTTTTGGGAAATTGTATGATTATTTTGGTACATTACTGATTATCACTTGTTTTTAACTTCAAGTTCAGAAATTGAGGTACTTATTTTGGTAAAGTAAAATGAACACTTATTGATTTTTCGGCGTTGGCTTGCCTGACAATGGTGTTGGGCGCCATCACGATCTCTCTCTCTCTCTCTCTCTCTCTCTCTATATATATATATATATATATATATATATATATATATATATATATATATATAGGAAATGCCGAGGCATACAACCCGATCCAACATAAAAGTAAATTGTGCATTGCTGAGGATCGAACGGCGCGAACCATAGATGCATCTATTAACCTGCCGAGGCGATCGGCCCGCTCCCATGAGAGTAGTAGAAGTAAATACCTCGCTCGCGAATCATACGTGCGACGCGGTCAAATATAGATTTAAGGAATCTCTCCGCTCGCCCACATTCGGGAATTGTTGAC
>NW_017674780.1:33440-54581 GCF_001879085.1 Nicotiana attenuata | reverse complement strand
GTTAAAATATATATAATCCAAGTATTTAACTTGCAATATGTGGGAATCACTTACCTTGACATATATGATGAAGATGGACCTCCAAAATCGCTCCTTGGTCGTTTCTGTTAGTAAACTGTATTTGTAAAATAATTCTGGAGAAAATAAAATAACATAAATAGAAAAAGAATTTAATCCAAGCCCACTGAATTCACATTGTTTCCTTAAGGAATTTAATCCCCTCCTAGTATCCAAGGTTATGGATTATTTCCTCACAGTATTTTCTTCAACTCTTTAAGAGCTAGAAGAAGAGCAATTGCTTATATACTCATCAAAAACGTCTTCCTCTTTCAATATGGGACAATGTCCCTTTGTCAAGGGGGAGAAACTTAAAATTTCATTTCCCTCCATTTCTCATTCACCCTCTTTTAAGCCATATTAAATGCTTAAAACCCAACAGTCTTCCATGGAGAAAATAAGATGAAATGAGCCAAACCCATTTTTTCAAACTTATACACTGCCCAGGCGATCCTTCTTCGCGTTCGCGAGAACCCCATCGCGTTCGCGATGAACAAAATTCTCAAAAGTCATTTCCAAACTCTTCTCAGACAGCCTCTAGTATAATGGCCATAACTTTTTGAAAAAAACTCCAAATGACAATTGGTTTATGTTTTGAAAACTACACACGATCTACAACTTTCATGTTTTGGTCATTTCCCAATTCCTTATAGATTTTGAGATATAAGCTGCCAAAGTCAGCCCTGTGCAACACAAATTTTCATCTTCCCGGACAGCCTGTAGTGTACCAGCAATAACTTTTCGTACACAAATCCAAATGCTAAATGGTTTACCTTTCTGAAAACTAGACACAAAGGGCTACAACTTTTGTTTTCGGATCATCCCCAAATGCTTTATAGATTGTGAGATATGAGCCTCCGAATTCAGACTTGCGTAACAGAGATTTTCTTCTTCGCGAACGTGAGAACATCTTAGCGAACGTGAAGAACAAAATCGCTGAAGCCAAATCCTTCTTCGCAAACGCGAAGAACAACACCAGACACCAGCATCAGCTATAGCAAAACAACCCGAAATGATCCGAAACCACCTCAAAATACACCCGAGGCCCCCGGGACCCCATCCAATCACACCAACCAGTCCCATAACATAACACAAACCTGCTCGAGGCCTCAAATCACATCAAACAACGCTAAAACCATGAATCGCACTCTAATTCAAGCTTAATGAACTTTAGAATTTCAAACTTCTACATTCAATGCCGAAACCTATCAAATCACGTCCGATTGACCACAAATTTTGCACACAAGTCATATTCGACATTACAGACCTACTCCAACTTCCGGAATCGGAATCCAACCCCGATATCAAAAAGTCCACTTCTGGTCAAACTTCTCAAAAACCTTCAAATTTCTAACTTCAGCCAAATGACTCCAAAATGACCTACGGACCTCCAAATCCACTTTCGATCGTGCTCCTAATACCAGAATCACCAAACGGAGCTATTTCCAGACTCGGAATCCCAAACAGACATCCTTAACACTGAAATGCACTTCATCCCATATTTATGAAATTCACTCAAAAAATGCTAACTTCCATACTAGGCGCCGAAACGCTCCCGGGTCATCCAAAACCCAATTCGGACATACGCCCATGTCCAAAATCATGATACGAACCTGCTGGAACCTTCAAATCCCGATTCAGAGGTCGTATACTCAAAAATCCAATCTTAGTCAATTCTTCCAACTTCAAGCTTTTGAAATGGGAATTTTCTTTCCAAATCCAATCCGAACTTCCCGACTTTCAATTCTGACCATACATACAAGTCATAATACTTGAAGTGAAGCTACTCATGGCCTCAAACCGCCGAACGACGCGCTAGAGCTCAAAACGACCGGTCGGGTCGTTACATTCTCTCCCACTTAAACATTCGCTTGTCCTCGAACGTGCTGAGAATTGCGCTGGAGTAGTCTGAAATTATTGTTAACACCTCTTTGCACTTACCCGTGCTACCACAACTCAGTTGAGCACATTAGCTCGGTCAAATTCGAAGATGTCCTCTTTCATTTAGGCAAATAAGCCTTAGAGCCCAGTTCCAACATCCGGAATTCTCTGCCAGGCCTGCTTCCAACATACGAACACCGTATCAATCACCACACGATGTACCAGAACATGAATGCATACCTTTGTTGAATTCACTCCATGCACCACCTCATTCACAAGACCATAATAAAACTCTCTGATCATAATTGCCGACTTTTCGCTGAATCTAATGCTCACAATGCACCCCATGACATATATGAGTCATGTTCTAACTTTTACAATACTGCCACGACAGAAAAGGTTTGTTGAAATTCATAACCAACTGCCGAGTTGACAAATTGTTGAGTCTATACTCCTGACAAGAACCATTACCTCATTCTTAACCAAATAGTGGTATTTGCTCTATGATATACTTCACATAATCCGATTGCACTGACTCTAGATCCAGTAATCTCGTCTCACCCAGTACGAATTGCTTAGGCAATAAGCCACCCCAGATATTACCATAGGTCTCATGTGATGCCACAACATGCCAATAAGCTACAAGATTGAACGTGATACATAAGAAAAACGAACCCTGGAGGGGACTACTCAACTCACGCAACTAATATGAACTTTCCTCTGAAAATAAGAAGCAAAACACACAAAAATATAATATAGGCGACTGTACTCAACATCACACTGTTGCGGAGTGCAAACCAATCCATACAACATAATCTATAAGGAATTACTTACCGATCAAAAATGCTCATACTTGCGAAATATCCGAATATTGGTCACAAGCATTGTCGATGCCCCTTTTTTCTCGCGAAATCGGGTTTATGATATTTGGGAGGACAACTCGTTTCCTTTTGGGAATTGGGTTTGAATTGAAGAGTCGCCACCTAATGATTAAGTGCATTAGGACACTAAGAAGAATCTCAATTTAGAAAACCAGAGATTGGGTAAGGGCTCGAAATTATCCCGAGGTGAAGGTGTTAGGCACCCCTTGAGATCCACTAGTGTGGTTCCCGGCCATACTATAATTGTGACTTTCAGCGCAAACAACAAGTAGACAAGTAAGAGTTACAAATATGAGGGGGTTTTCACATAATTGTTGCAAGTAATTGAAGTTAAAAGAAGTTAAAGAAGTTAGAATTTGAGAAGAAGCAGTTTTAAATTTCTAAATAAAATAAACGAGTAAAGGGAGGAGGGTCCTAGGTTTATAAATAATATGGATCACCCCACACAACACCCGGTAACCGTTTATACACGTGGTGTTATCGCGTGGTCATCATATCCATATCTACCATTTCCAACCCCGTTAAGGTATTAAACGCGGAATGGTCTCATTTCACTTATTTCATGCTATTACCCGCCCCAATCCTATCAGTCCCGGGGGCATTTGGGACTACTAATCCTAAAGGGAAGGGGTGTGAGGTTTTATAGTTTTAAAAGGACAAAATTCTAAGGCGACAATCAAAACACATATGTAGCATATATGGGGAGAAGCACATAATAGATAGAAAGGCTCAAACAAACCTCCTTAAAACCAAATAGAAGCATGTAGTTTAGCATGCCTTACACATACTGATTAGGGTCTGATTAAACTTATGAATTAAAGCAGGCTGATTTATTACATATTTCAGATAAGAAGCTCGAATCAGGCCTGCCTGCTGGTTGTAGTTAATAAAATCTGATTCAATTTACCTTATGGCTTGCCTAAGTGTTAAACGAAAACCTATAGGCATGATATCTATTAATTTCAGAAAAAGAAGTATGTTGATTTAGGAAAAGAAGTTGTCAGTTAACCAGGAAAGGCGAGTTTTGGTAAAAGAGCATAAATTCTGCAGACGTTAAGCATTATCGTTACTGATTTTAGCCCTATAAGCGAATGAACGATTTAGGTTGGATTGATAGTTCCTATAGGCATGCTTTCTAGGCGTTATTGACTTTAAACACTTTTACAGGCATAATAAGAGTGCAGAAATCCTATGGGCATGATATCTGAATGCTGTTAGTTTTTAATCCTATAAACAGGTTTACCTAGTGACCAATGCATATGCAGGTTCTGGATTTCTGGTTAACTTATAGACATGGTATCTATATGTGAGATGCAGAATTCCTTACAGACATGGTATCTATATGTGAGATGCAGAATTCCTTATAGACATGATATTTTACATGGATGCAGAAATGCAGAAAATCCTATGAGCAGGATATCTATATGGATGCAGACGTGCAAAGCTGTAAGCAGGATACATGAATACAGATGTGTAGTAATTCCCTATGAACATGACATCTACCCCTTCGCATGCATGGTTACCCTTCCCTTTTTCACAAATCACCGCAGAAGTTTATTACAAAAATTATTATAGTCCAAAATAAAGAAACTACATAAAAAAAAGAATAAAATTACAACAAAGGAGAGCCTGATTCAGGCATCCTGCCTGAAGAATGAAGTAAACCATCTCCAAAGATCAGATTTCAAAAGCCTTTCTCTCATTTGGGGTGTGTCAGAGTTCCCTAAGAGCCTCATGCGGACTCCGGGCAGTGCTCACACCCAAATACATTATAGGATTGAGTCATAGTGCAGTGTGGAAAGGCCAGCCCTCAAGTGTCCAAGTTTAGAGGGAGCTCAAGGTCCCAGGGCATGGCTCACAGGAGGGGGACAGAACTTAGAAGCTAAGAGTGAGTGTAAGTGCATAGAAGGAATTCTGAAAAAAGGGGAAAAGGGAAGTGACAAAGACAGGCTAGTGGGCGTACCTAGTGTCACACCTCCTTTTTACCTACACCTCGGAAAGGTATAATAAAGGAGTTTTTTCCAACTTAAAGTGACAATCGAAACGGGATTTATTTATTTAAAGATTCAGAGCCGCCACTTGGGATAGTTAATAGTGTCCCAAGTCACCGGTTTAGAATCCCGAATCGAGGAGATTTGACTCTGTTTAATGTCCGCGAAACACAGAAATCCGGGTAAGGAATTCTGTTAACCCGGGAGAAGGTGTTAGGCACTCCCGAGTTCCGTGGTTCTAGCACGGTCGATTTGATCATACTTGGCTTATTAAATTATTTACTTACTGATTTAGAACCTATGTGCATTTTTCGCTTTTAATTAGAAAATTATCTTGAAACAGGTTACGCGTACGTATACCCATTTGTTTGGTGCGTCAAAATCGTGTCACGCGAATATGTCCACAATCAATAACGCTTTATTATTATTAAGAGAGTTTGGCCAAAGTTGCGCGGACGCATACTCCGATTATGTTTTTAAATTCGTAATTGTGTTACGCGGACGTATACACAATCACAATTGTGTTTTAAACGGCCCTAAAGGCTTTTTTACGAATATTAATCATTTTTATATCTAGGTTATGAAATTAATGCGAGGGCCACGCAATTTGTCATTTTTGTTTGGCACGGCGCACCTCAAAATATTCTACTTAAAGGTTTCTATATTAACTCATGAGGGCCATAACTATTTGTATTACTAATATGGCTCACCTCTTATTAATTAAAAGAACTCAGTTATCTAAACATTAAAGGGCCGAGATTATATTATGGTGCCAGCTAACAAAACATATTTTGAGGGAAAGAGTTAATGGTTTGAAGAAAAAAATTTGGGCCCACTGTGAGGCCCAACAGCTTGTATTGCCCTTTTGAGTTACAAATGCCCATCAGTTCAGGCTAAGGTCCACGAGGGAACCCAAACTGGAGCGAGACCAGCTTCAGCTTGCAATGGGGTCCTTGGTTCGAACCCCCACATCAACACTAGGGGTCAATTTTTACATTCAATTCTACAACCCTGATCACTACTCGCATTTCAATTAGAAACCACATGAAAATGAAATTGAAATTGGTTCTCCAAAGTTTTGGACCACTAACTGAACATTACAACTCAAGAGTTCCAATTGCATATGCTCAAAATCAAACCAAAATGAACTAATCCTATTATTGAAACACTGAGGATCGTTTTTCCCTTAATCACAATTATAACCCAGAAATTCAATAATACATTCAATTAGTATATGAGACCATGACCAATTTAACATGATTAACGTATTATCAAAATTTAAAGAACTTATTCAGTAACCAGACCCCAACAAATTTCACAATCATCAAAATCTCCAAGTATGCACATATACCTGAACTTCAATCCGTCTAACAGATTGTCCCAAGTTTAACATACAACTCCAAATCAAATTCAGAAAATAGAAGCTTAACTACTTAAAATAGAAGTCAGCTGAGCAACACAGCACACTTAACAGAAAACAAAACTCAACATAACACAGGATTAAATCAGAAGAAAAACAACTGCAATCATGCTTTAAAATCCTTCTTCTCATTTTTCATTTCTTCAACTCAAAACTTCACCGAAACAAGTAGCATTTCAGGAGACATGTACCTGGGATTGAAAGAACAAAGAAACGAAGAGGGATCAGCAGTATTAACAGCAGAAAACAAAACCAGTAACAGCACATCCCAGATTCAACAATGGAAACAATGAAACCAGCTTGAAAACTCAATGGAACAGTAGTCCTTAACAAATTGAACCAGAAAACTCTTCCAAAAAAACCCAATATTACTCCATATGAACTATTAAACTAAATCAGAAGATGTGTTTAAGCCTTGAAAACTTCAGAAATCAATCGAGAAGGGAAAATATTCAATGGAATAGTACCCTCCCTCCCGTCTCTGTATTTTTTTGATTTTTTATCTCTCCATTCTCTTAGCTCTCTTGGGTCTATTTTCTCTGTATTTCATCTTTTCCCCTCCTCTCTTCAAAGGCAAGAAAAGATGCCTTTATAGGCAAGAAAGTAGGGCAGCCTCAGATTTTCAATTCTACCCTTTTTCCCATTTTTGTTTTTGCTACTTAGTCCCTCATTTAGTGACTTGTTGGTCAAGCTAATTGACTACAAGTCTGAAATTCAAATAAAGACCCCCACCCAAGCCTCCTAGAAGCTTCTAAATCAGTTACTAAGAGATTCTCTTACCCCAATTTCCCAAATTACCCCTTAGAGCCATGTTAATTACCCTAACAAACATGGGTCAGTTTTGACCCAATTGCTTAGCCCAAATCCGGCTTGCAAAGAAAACCAACTCACCTTTCTTTTTGGGCTTTCATTTTTTAAAGAACCAATTCCGAATCTACAAAACTTAAACGGGCTTGACCAAAAATGAAAAGAAACAGAACTCCATGATCCAGAACTAACACGAAAAAGAGGAAATCTAAAACTAAACAGAAATTGCTAAGATCCTAAACACGCAATCAAAAGGAATTTATTTAACAGGCTAAAAAAAAAAAGATGAGGAGAAGCGGACAGAACAGCATGAAGATGAGAAACAAAGCATAAAAAAAATGGAAAAAGAAAAGAAAGAAAAGACGAAGGAAAATGGATACCCGCTTAAACCTTTCGAATTCAGCGAACAAAACGAACCCGCGAGGATAGGAGCTCTGGCCGGAATCGGGTGAATCAGAGATGAGTAAGAACTTACATTAATCAATGGCTTTTTCCAAAAGCCATTGACTAATGCTAGTTTTAACTCAAAATATACTAGAATCAATGAAGAAAATCAAAGAAACAAAGGCTGGCCATTTTAGATGTAAAACTTGGGGAATTCTGGGGTGTTTTGAAAGAAGCTGAAACGGGATATGAGATGAGGGAAGTGTGGGGGTTGTCTGACTGGATTTTGGGTGGTGTACGAGGTGCCGCTGCTACCGGAGAGGAAGAGGCGAATTAGGGCGGCGTTAGGGTTATGGGTTTGAAGGAGATGAGGTGAAGTGAGGTGTTTGAACTAGGCTGTTTGATTGTCGTTTGGACAATTATAAACGAAGATGGGGTGATGCATCTGAACCGTTGGATGGGAATAAATGAAGGGGTCGAGTTTTTTTAGACCAGAAGATTCTAAACGACGTCGTTTGGACTTCAAAGGGAACCGGGACTGGGTCACAGAACTGGATTTGGGCGGGTCTTGTTTGGTTTGGGGGGATCCGTTTGGGCTTAAGAAAAGTTAAAGGACTTGGCCCAAAACATTTCAACTCTTCTCTTCTCTTTTCTTTTCTTTTCAAATTAACTCTTTCTAATTTCTTTTAAAATAAGCCTAAAAATAAACCTAAATTGATTCCTACTCAAATTATCCTAGCAAATTAATTACCACAATTAATAAATTAAAGAAAAACTACTAAAAATCCACATTAGAATTAAAAAGTACAAAATGACTATTTTTATGATTTTTCCATTTTATAAAATAACTAATTTGCTAATTAATCCTAAAATGCTAAATTAAGTCCTAGATGCAAATGCACGTATTTTTTTTGTATTTTTCATTAATTAAATAAAATAAACGTGCACAGACAAATGCAAACAATTGACAGAAAAATGCCACAAAAATCCACAAAATTGTAAACAATGGAAAAAAAAAACTTATTTTCTTGAATTTATGGGAGTAATTCATATAGGGCAAAAATCACGTGCTCACACCTAGCAATAGGAAATGTTGGCACACCCCACCAGCCCGTTAGAACACATTGTTTTGGGAGTTAGGATCCTCAAAGGGATCAGGTCAAAACATGAACAATAACTTGCATATTGTCATGTTCTGAACTACAACTCAAAGCACATAGAGGGAAACAGGGGTGTAGGGATTCACAGCAGAAATAGATGAAAGGAAATTAACATGCTAGTTGACATTTAACTCCATGCAGACAGTAAAGTAAACATGGATGTAAAAGTTGTAGGTAAAACACATTGGGGTGATGCTGAAACCAAAACTAGAACATACCAGTCTCAAGTAATCAAGCAAAGGAAAGCAGTAGTCTTGTAAAGCCAAAGTGCAGACAAGAAGCAAGAATACCCCAAGTATGAGTTTTGTGTGATTGTAAGTGTGAAATCTGAAGTGTAAAAATGTTGAATTTAACTGTGTCTATTGTGTAGAAAGGGTCGTGCCTTTTATAGTGTAGAAAGCAAGCAGAAATAGGTCAGAAAATAGTTTGAAAATCAATTACAAATCACTTTCACAAGTTTTCCCTTTAACTAAGGGATTCAGATTTCGAATGGTAAAACTAATTAAGGAACTAAATTAATCAAACACTTTGTGTAATGTAGTATAATAGGGGTAAATACATAAAGGTATATTTAAGGAAAAAGGTCTTGACAGCACACGGTTTGTGCAGATAAGGAAAGGAAATCAATTACCAGCCAGTAAATCACAAGGTCTGAATGAATCCAGTCAGAAAAGGTGAAGAAAGGTTTTACTTAAGGAAAATCAGTAACAATCAATCAAACCTAAAAAAGGATTCTTAATCAATCATAAGTTGGAAAACCTTTTCGGAAGAAAGAATTCATCACACACATAAAAGCATACAACCATGCTTAAACACGAAGAAATTTGTCATGCTATTCAATAGAAGAGTCTAGTGTAGAAGAATTTAAAAGTTCAGAGTCGTAAACAAAGAAGTTCAAACTTAGTTCATAGACTCAGAATGAGTCTGAAAAAGTCAAGGGTTCCAAAATAGAACCCTAGTTCAAACACATGACCAAACCTCGGTAGAACCCCCAAATTCTAGGGTTTCCAACTCTAGTCAAGAACAGGGATGTGGAGGCAACAGGCTCAGAGATTTCTTTTCAGAATTCTCATGAGAAGACAAGCAAATACAATAGAAAGTTCGAAGCATAATGAGAGTAGAAGAAACAGCAGAGGAAAACATGCTTAAACGGGTCTTAAAACGAGGTAAAGTAGAAGTGAAACAGTAAACACTTAAGAACATGGTAGAGAAATACAGTAGAAGAACACAAGAACACCGGAACAGTATAGCAAAAGAACATATAGGAAAACACAGTGAGATAAACATGTGAGAGCATGGTGTAGAAACACAGTAGCGGAAAGAACGGAGCACAGTAGAAGAACATGCATGATAAAGGAAAACATAAGAACACGGTAGAAGAACATGCGTGGTAGAAAAGAAAACATAAGAACATAGTATAGACAAATACACAAAGAAAAGAAAAGGAAAAGTCAGAGAAACATTTTGAACCCTTCATAAAACCCTAAATCGAAGAGAAGTGATTTTTAAAAGATAATTTTGAAAGAAAAAATTGGGGAAATTGTTTAAAAACTCAAGTAGAGCACAAATATATAATAGATCTAAGAAAAAAATCAGAGAAAAGCTCGAATAGCTAGGGTTTCAGAAGAATCCTAAAACGAGAAAGGCTTTGAAAAGGTCCGATCTTGGTCGGAAAGGTCAGAGATAGGCTCATAGGACCAGGATAAGCCGGAGCAAGGCCGGCGATGGCCGTGAAAACTCGAGCTGGCACAGGTCTGGATGAAGACCTTCGAGGTCTGGCCTTGATTTTTCAAATATCGAGCACACAGGAGTAATAGGGAGTGATTATAAGGTTACCATTGCCAGAGGTGCCATGATTTCCGGTGGGTCTTGAGGTTGGAGATGGTGAGAGAGGCTAGGGTTTCGAGAGAGTTCGAGAGAGTTTGAGAGGAGAGGGATTTCAGAGGCGGCTGATAGAAGAGAATGGGGGGGATTAAGGTAGTCTTTGGGAATTAAAAAGGTAAGGAATGATTGGTTGGGTCGGGGCCGGGTTGGATTGAAATTGGGTCGGTCCATTAAAGGTTTGAAATTGGGTTAATTAGGGGATCAATTTGGCTATAATTGAAATGCAAATGAGGCTATCAGTTAAATAGCCACTTTTCCCTTTTAAATTTAAAAAATAGTAAAATAATTTTCTGAAACAAATTGAAAGCACTATATTAATTAATAATATATAATCATTTATTAAAAAATACTGGAATAAATTTTATAATTATAAGATGCTGTTAATTCTTAAAATAGGCTAAAATCGCAATTATATGCAATTTAGCTTTTAAAATACCAAATAAATTTGTAGAAATGTATGAAATTACCCTAGCTATATTTTGGTATAAATATGAGAATAAAATAAGTTATTCACCAAAATGATAATTTTGGGAATAATTATTGGTTTTTGTACTGCTAAAATGGACAATAAATTGATTTAAAAATCCTTTAAATATTAGGAAAAAATACTAAAACACTTGAGCATACTTATATATGCTATTTTGAAAGTATTTGCATGTAAAAAATACATAGGGAAAAATTAGGTATCAACAAGCACGCCAAATGCATAATACCATCCTTGGAGAGACAAATAGCGCCATACGCTACAAAACTCAAGCACAACTAAGGTGCGATATATGATATGAATCTCGAGAGCCATCCTGCTCACATAACACCATCGCTACGCGGAACCTCAACACCTAGGAAAATTATCAAGCCGCCTCACAACTCATATGGCACAATATAGTATTACATGAAATAGCCTACGACGAGATAGCATCCAATGTCCGAAGCTGAAATGAACAAATCTGGCCTGATATAGAGCCCATATTCATATTTAAATCCGCCCACCGACCTCGAGCCGATTCTAACTGCACCGTACTAGGCTAAATGCCTTTCAAGGGTCCATAATAACCCTTTTCCCCATGACTCACAAGAACAACCCTCATATATGGAGCAACCTCCACAGTCCACAACCCAATAGACTGAGTGACCTCCAGGCATAAATTCTCAAATTAGTGATACTACCACAATCTTCACACTTGGTTTAAATCTTCAATCAATCAAGTGACTTCAGGTCACCTTTATGTAATCTTCCCGTGGAACACGCTTCCACGACTTTCCGCACTGGGTGACAAGTCTGCACACCTATACCACCGGCCACACTAACGCTATGAAGCAAATCAAGGATCCACAAATTAATACACGAAGCCTCTTGCACGAGGCACTGATCTCAGGTGACGCTAAAGACAATACCAGCTTACTCCAAACATCTAAATCCCCTTCATGCTCGTCCGAGCTCGTGACATCCTCATCAAACACCGAACTGCAACCTTGATCCTCGCCTTCAAATTTCATACCGCTCACTGCACCTAACAAGCCAATATGCGATAGTACAAGAATTTCATCATAATTCCTAAACCACTAATATGGTAAACATTTCATCACGTAGAAACTTTTTACTTATCTCATTCCAAGAGAACCATAGCAACACGCAAGTAACTTCTCATAACCGTAGAACATTCAAATCCTCAAGTAGTGGTCTAAACCACCATAAACCTTCCGGGATCCGCCTACACATAACAGGCCATAATACTTGAATACTTCCAAATAAAATCAATTACAGCGGCCATCGAGCCTCACACGTACCGCCACCACTATGTCAATTCAACCATGGCTAACCAATCTAACTTCTTCTAATTCATCCTTAACTTGCCTTAGAGATAATATTAGCTCCATTCCTTATATCACAAATCTAAATCCGCACTCATCCTGAGTGACCCCACTCTACGAGACCACATTGTCTCCAAACCCATGAACCATTTCATACCCTCCTTGCATGCACATTCGCGTCTTCAACTGATATACCCATTCCGATAATTCCCCTACGAAAGTCATTTCCTCCTTTTCCTCCCAATGCTACACTGCAAGTCGAAAATATCATAGAACCTTCCGAGCCTCCTATCATAATCTGTTACAAAAGCTCGATTCTTAATCATACTGCGGGCTTGAATCCTTAGGCACCGAATAACCTTTGAATTTACTAGGACCGCTGTTGAGAGCCACCCGCTCTGGCTTGGTGCCGAATATAATCAACTTCAAGGCTCCGCTGGCACATGAACACCCATTTTTAATGAAACACCCGACTGAATCACTTCCCAAAGCCTAAACATGAGTCAATAAGGCCAACTATAGCACACCTTTATCAATTCCTTTGCTCAAATTACCACTTATGTTCTTTTCCCTTAGCTGAAATAACTCACTAATATGCCAATAACCTGAACCTCACAAGTAGATAACCATGCAACCCAATCGTAGGCGGTGGGACTCTCCCACTTAGCTTGAAGCCACTATTACACAACTCTAGAACCCACCAAGATTCTTTCTTCATTGTTGAAATGATCTTGCACAACCAATCCGCCAAATTCCTCGAAACCTTCCTGTTAACCATTCCATGAACACTCTGAATCACTAGCCGCGTTTACATATTCTACCTCTCACCGAATAGCCAGTAGAATTCTTCGTAGAAGCTTCGTCAACCACGGGGCCGCTGACCTGCTCATAGGAGATAACCCGCCTGGGAAAATTACATGCCGACATCTTCCAACATCACTGCACTGGGTACACTTACTGCAAAACCAGTAACCCATCCAAAGTCATGTTGTACCCTTCTTCATATCAAGAACTCCTTTCTGTTGTCATAAACCCCCACCACCCCCCCCCCCCGCGTATGACAACCAATATTTCAAATCAAGCCCGTAGACCCGATCACTGACGAACGTGAATCCTAATTCACTCTAAACTCCTCCCAAGGCATATAGTCATCCTACCACAGAACCCATGTGCTACTCTGCCACTTTGCCACTTTGGTCAAACTCACTCCTTTAAGAAACTACTCAACTCGTGTCTCCCACACTTGGCCTTCCAGGAGTTTAATCACTACAAGACACTTCCCACATGTCCATCCCCATCCTTCGCGGCCCAGTCGTTGCCTTAAATCAAAATATATATCTGTAGCACTTGAACCAATAGATCGTTACTCCGTCAACCCAAACCTGAACATTCATGGTCCAGTTGTCTTTCCTCCGCCGGAAATAAAACACTAAATCTCTGAATCATGCATTGAGTAAACCTCCTTCAAAGTCAACCAGTGCTGCGACACATAGACAAGCATCCTACAATTACATCAATACTGTGCGGTAACAACCCGTGAGCATTATAATAACCAATGCATAGCCTCAAAGCTCTCAGAAGTACAGCTACTGAGCTGAAATGACAAAATATGCTTCCACACGGCGACGACAATAGTCCAATCAACTATGCAGGGGGGGAAAATCTCGCACCACATTTATAGTACCATTACAATTCCTCAAAATTATAATAAGCGCTTCGCGTCACATAAGATTGAGTAGGAAAGAAACAAAGGCATAAGCCTCAATGGAATCAAAGCACACGATAGGAATCAAGAAGGGAAGTGCTCCTAACAGTCCTGTAGCCTCTCGAAGATAAGTACAGACGTCTCCGTACCCATTCGCAAGACTCTACTAGACATGCTCATGACTCGTGAGACCCACATGAACCTAGTGCTCTGATACCATGTTGTCACGACCCAAAATCCACTAAGGGTCGTGATGGCGCCAGACACCACTGTCAGGCAAGCCAACACCATTTAACTAGTAAATTCTCGTTTTAATATTTTCAGAATCATTTCTGCTAAACATTAAACAATGAATAATAAACTTCACTGAATAAATAATGATGTCTTTACAAAATTTATTTACTGAATAGTCCCGAAATCATCCCAGAACCCGGTGTCACAAGTGCATGAGCAATTACTAGGAACTCTAATAAAGTATAATAGTTGTCCGGAATACAAACTTGGACAGAAAGTAAATATAATACACTGAAAGAGACTCTGCTGACAGCGGGTCGTCTCGAGAGATGCAGCTCACCTAAGTCTCTGTATCATCCATGATGCTATGTCCATTAGGCCACTAGAGGTACATGTGCATGTGCAACAAAAATGCACAGGAAGTGTAGCATGAGTACAAAAACAACGTGTACTCAGTAAAGTATCCCGCCTAACCTCGAAGAAGTAGTGACGAGAGGTCGTCTTCGACACTTATTAATGGTCCAATAATATCTATACAATAAAGAAGTGAATAAGTATGAAACAGGGCAATTATATGAAATAAGCATGTAAAAAACACATAGTAACATCCTCCTTCTTCTTTATTTTACTCAAGTTTTCAGCTAGCAAGTTCCCTCCGTAACTGGAGCATATATATAGATATGGTGGATTTCCTTAAAGAAGTTGTCATAATTCAAAACAGGGAAAAATCCCCCGGGTTCACTGGCTTCTAGCCAAATGTCACGCACGATTCCATCAGGATAGTATATATATATATATATATATATATATATATAGGAAATGCCGAGGTGTACGGCCCGATCCAACATAAAAGTAAATTGTGCACTGCCGAGGGCCGAACAACGCGAACCATAGATGCATCTATTAACTTGCCGAGGCGATCGGCCCGCTCCCATGAGAGTAGTAGAAGTAAATACCCCGCTCGCGAATCATACGTGTAACGCGGTCAAATATAGATTTACGGAATTTCCCCGCTCGCGAATCATACATGCGACGCGGCAAAATATAAATTTATGAATAAAGCAAAATCCTTTTCTTGATCCTTTTCAAAAATAGAGACAATTCAATGTGAAGCTTTTAGGGTAATTTTCCCCGCTCGCGAAACATACATGCGACGTGGTTTCACATAGATTCCTTAAGTTATTATAAGGTTCCTCAATTCTTTTCAAAAATACTAGGTTTAATGAAAACGCTTAAAATCTTAAATTTCTCAATTTAAATTCCTTTCAACACAATTATTACGCAACCTCAAACTTATTTCTTATCAAAGCAAGCAATAAGCATAAATCAACAACAATATCAATAAGGCATGATGTAGCCTAAAAACTACCCGAACATAGGCATAATTGTAGCTACGCACGGACTCTCGTCACCTCGTGCGTACGTAGCCCCCACAAATAGGAGCATATATTTAATTACTTCACCTATGGGGTTAATTCCCTCTTACAAGGTTATAAAGAAGACTCACCTCGCTCCGAAGTTACATAACCGACTTCCACGCCCTTCCGATGACTCAAATCGATTGTCGACGCTCCCAAAACTAGCCAATTAATGGACAAACCAATGAAAATATACCCTAATACTTATAACAATTCAATTTATATAAATTTCCAACTACGCATTGAAAAGTTGACTAAATCGCCCTCGGGACACGTGCCCGGATTCCAAAATTTTCGAAGATAAACTTTACTCATAACCTCACGAACTCAAATATATAATTGCTCTCAATTTCATGCCCAAAATTATGGTCAAAACTCAAAAATACCAAATTTCTAGGTTTCTACCAAAATCCCAAAGTTTTCACTAATTTTTCATGAATTTTCACGTTAAAATAATATATTATCCAAGTATTTAACTTGCAATATGTGGGAATCGCTTACCTTGACATAGATTATGAAGATGGAGCTCCAAAATCGCTCCTAGGTCGTCTCTGTTAGTAAACTGCATTTGTAAAATAATTCTGGAGAAAATAAAAAAACATAAAAAGAAAAAGAATTTAATCCGAGCCCACTAAATTCACAGTGTTTCCTTAAGGAATTTAATCCCTCCTAGTACCGAAGGTTATGGATTATTTCTTCCCAGGATAGAACGAATTACACACTGGTGTAGTGGTACTTCAAACCCCAGTGTTTCAGCGAACACAAAGTTCGGTAGCAAATCACACTTACTGTTGCTTTCTTTGAAGTTAAAACAATGCAGAAGAAGGAGGAGAAACTCAGAAAATCGTATGGAAATTCTGAGAGAATGGACTTGTATTTATAGCCAATGTTGGGCTGAAAACTTAAGAGGTGCAACTCTTCAGAATGGTTGTTTATGCAAAACGGCCATAGCATAAATGCCATAACATAAATGGCTATTTACTCAACAATAAAGAGGAAAAATTGAAGAGGGAAGTTTAATTTTCAGTTACACAACTGAAAACTGAAAATTGAAAACGGTTGGATTTTACTATTAATATTAATATTCTGTTATCAAAACAAATATTTAATAACAATTCTGTTAATATTTACTATTAACAAATAAATTTGGTCCAAAAAGTTAATCAATCAATCATTTGACCGAATCCGAAGCCGAGCCGAAGCCGAGCCGAGCCGAGCGAGTGACGACGACGACGACGACGGCGCGAGGCTTGCCTTCTTCTCAACTCTTTAAGAGCTAGAAGAAGAGCAATTGCTTATATACTCATCAAAAATCTCTTCATCTTCCAATATGGGACAATGTCCCTTTGTCAAAGGGGGAGAACTTAAAATTTCATTTCCCTCCATTTCTCATTCACCCTCTTTTAAGCCATATTAAATTCTTAAAACCCAACAGTCTTCCATGGAGGAAATGAGACGAAATGAGCCAAACCCATTTTTTCAAACTTATACACTGCCCAGGCGATCCTTCTTCGCGTTCGCGAGAACCCCATCGCGTTCGCGGTGAACAAAATTCTCAAAAGTCATTTCCAAACTCTTCTCAGACAGCCTCTAGTATAATGGCCATAACTTTTTGAAAAAAACTCCAAATGACAATTGGTTTATGTTTTGAAAAGTAGACACCAAGATCTACAACTTTAATGTTTTGGTCATTTCCCAATTCCTTATAGACTTTGAGATATAAGCTGCCAAAGTCAGCCCTGTGCAACACAAATTTCTTCTTCATCTTCCCGGGCAGCCTGTAATGTACCAACCATAACTTTTCGTACACAAATCCAAATTCTAAATGGTTTACCTTTCACAAAGTTAGACACAAAGGGCTACAACTTCTATTTTTGGATCATCTCCAAATTCTTTATAGGTTGTGAGATATGAGCTTCCGAAGACAGACCTGCGTAATAGAGATTTTCTTCTTCGCGAACGCGAGAACATCTTAGCGAACGCGAAGAAAAAAATCCCTGAAGCTAAATCCTTCTTCGCGAACGCGAAGAACAACACCAGACACCAGCATTAGCTACAGCAAAACAACCCGAAATGATCCGAAACCACCCCGAAACACACCCGAGGCCCCCGGGACCCCATCCAATCACACCAACCAATCCCATAACATAACACGAACTTGCTCGAGGCCTCAAATCACATCAAACAACGCTAAAATCATGAATTGCACTCTAATTCAAGCTTAATGAACTTTAGAATTTCAAACTTCTACATTCGATGTCGGAACCTATCAAATCACGTCCGATTGACCTCAAATTTTGCACACAAGTCATATTCGACATTACGGACTACTCCAACTTCTAGAATCGGAATCCGACCCTGATGTCAAAAAGTCCACTTCCGGTCAAACTTCTCAAAAACCTTCAAATTTCTAACTTCAGCCAAATGACTCCAAAATGACCTACGGACCTCCAAATCCACTTTCGCTCGCGCTCCCAATACCAGAATCATCATACGGAGCTATTTCAGACTCGGAATCCCAAAGGGACATCCTTAACACTGAAATGCACTTCATCCCAAATTTATGAAATTCACCCAAAAATGCTAACTTCCATAATAGGTGCCGAAACGCTCCCGGGTCATCCAAAACCCGATCCCAACATACGCCCAAGTCCAAAATCATCACACAAACCTGCTGGAACCTTCAAATCCCGATCTCGAGGTCGTATACTCAAAAA
Source organism: Nicotiana attenuata (assembly GCF_001879085.1). Taxonomy (NCBI): domain Eukaryota; kingdom Viridiplantae; phylum Streptophyta; class Magnoliopsida; order Solanales; family Solanaceae; genus Nicotiana; species Nicotiana attenuata. Next base: position 36,230 of record NW_017674780.1, on the reverse strand, counting down.
TCCAATCTTAGTCAATTCTTCCAACTTCAAGCTTTTGAAATGAGAATTTTCTTTCCAAATCCAATCCGAACTTCCCGAATTTGGATTCCGACCATACATACAAGTCATAATACTTGAAGTGAAACTACTCATGGCCTCAAACCGCCGAACGACGCGGTAGAGCTCAAAACGACCGGTCGGGTTATTACAGATGAGATGTGCTCATTAATTAAATATTAATTGTGGGCCTTAAACATATTGGGCCGCACACGTAGGTAAACTTACATTCTCCCACTTGGATGGATAATCACATAATATTAATATTTAATAATATAAACATTAGTCACGCATAAACAAATCTCTTCTATAATGTACATCATAAATACCATAATACGATAAACTACTAAATGTAAGTTATGGCGGTTATATATAATTTGTCTACATACTCCCTTCCATATACTACAACATTAGCAACTCATCGTACTAGGTCCATAAGCTATAAAATATTATGGTCCACAATAATGTCTCATTGAGACTTATCCTGTAATATCTCAAAACAATAATGTGTGCACCATTATGAGAAACACAAAATCGCTAATGTATATCAGAAACACATAAATGAGCTCAGAGTGTCAAAACATCATAAATACATCAATCTTAAATACAGCCAAGATCCATTATATGTACATGTTCTTTAAATATCTTTGGTCGTAAACCTTTCGTTAACGAATGCAGTCATGAGATCGATTCTAATATGCTTAAGTGACACTCTTTGTTTTTGAACTTCCTCCTTGACGGTAAAGTACTTTAATTCCATATGTTTGGCACCTATGGAGTACTTATCGTTCTTGGAGAAGATTACTGCTGCAGAATTATCACAATAAATTTTCAGCGGCTTAGTGATGGTGTCAACAACCCCAAGTCATGAAATAATGTTTCGCAACCATAATGCATGAATTGTGGCTTCAAAACATGCCACAAATTCTGCTTCCATCGCGGATGTAGCAATGACAGACTGTTTGTCACTCTTCCACGATATTGCTCCTTCAGCTAATCGGAACAAATAACCAAACTTAGACTTTCTAGTGTCAATACATCAAGCGAAATCTGAATCCGAGTATCCAACAACTTCCAAATGCTTGGATCTCCTATACATGAGCATGTAATCCTTCGTTCCTTTTAGGTACCTCAAAACTTTCTTTGCAGCTTTCTAGTGATCAATTCCTGGGTTACTCTAATATCTTCCCAGCATTCCGACCGCAAAACTAATATCCGGTCTTGTGCAAGTCTGAGCATACATCAGACCACCAACAATAGAAGAGTAAGGAATTGATTCCATTTCTTTTCGTTCTACATCATTCTTAGGGCATTGCATGAGACTAAATTTGTCCCTTTTTTTAATTGGAACAATTCCTGCTGAACAATTGTTCATGTTAAATCTCTCTAGAACTCTTTCAATATAGCCTTTCTGAGACAATCCCAATAATCCTTGTGATCTATCAAGGAATATTTCTATTCCTATCACATAGGATGCCTCACCCATATCTTTCATTACAAAATTCTTAGACAGAAAATCTTTAGTCTCACGCAATATGCCTAAATCATTAGCAGCAAGTAGAATATCGTCAACATATAGGACTAAAAATATAAACTTGCTCCCACTGATGGTATATACACTAATCAACGGTATTTTCCATAAATAAAAAAGATGTTATGGTGTCATTAAACTTTATATATGATTGTCGTAAGGCTTGTTTAAGTCCATATATTGACTTCTTCAGTTTACACACCATTTGACCTTTTCCTTTAGTTTCGAAACCCTCTGGTTGGTCCATATAAACTTCCTCCTCGAGATCTCCATTAAGAAAGGCAGTTTTCACATCCATTTGGTGTAACTCTAAATCATAATGAGCCACCAAAGCCATAATAATTCTTAACAAGTCTTTCTATGAGACCGGTGAAAAAGTCACTTTATAATCAACTCCTTTCTGAGTATAACCCTTGGCAACAAGTCTGGCTTTATATCGTTCAATATTGCCATTTGAATCACGTTTGGTCTTAAAGACCCATCTACACCCAATTCATTTAGAACTTTTTGGCAATTCAACGAGATCCCAGACTTTATTGTATTCCATGGATTTTAACTCTTCCTTCATGGCATCAATCCATTTGCCAGACTTATTACTTTCTATGGCTTGTGAAAATGAAACTGAATCCTTATTAAGACCAATGTCAAAATCTGACTCTTGCAAATAAACCACAAAATCATCCGAAATAGTCATTTTTTAACTCTTTAAGATTTTCTTAATGGCATTTCTTATGGTTCATTTGTGTCAGATATTTGTGAGTTAGTTTCTTCATGAAGTGTTTCATCCAAATGTTGCTCGGTGTTGTCAAAGTGTTCTTCAACAACTAGAGCAATATTTGGTATTTGTGTGGAATAAGGCTGGCACACGGGCCTCATGGGCCGGTCCTAAGTGGGCCTGGCTTCGTAGGCCGGGCTTAAACGGTCTCGGGCTTCGTGGGCTATTGGTAGGAACCGGACCGGGACCACGAACTAATGGTCCCGGGCTAAGTGGGTCGGTCCCGGGCCTATGTGAGCCTAAGTGGGCCTGGTCTATTTTTTTAAAATTTTTTATCTAAGGTAATTTCTTGTAAATTATATTATATAGTTGTGACTTAAAAATTTTCAATTCAAATTTAAAACACAAAATATTTGTAAAGAGATCTTCAGAGTAATGCATTATAATTTTTATTGTTATGACATTAACAAAATATGGCCCAATCTTTCTTAGTCTCCCCCCCCCCCCC
>NW_017674780.1:0-33420 GCF_001879085.1 Nicotiana attenuata | reverse complement strand
AACAATGGAATGAGCACAACAAGGTACAAATACCACCATTGAGAAGAAAAAGAAACTAATCAAGATGTGCCAAAATACAAGTTATATATTAATTTTACATGGTATCTCTTACAAATTTTATAAATCCATCAAGGTTCGGAGGAATTTCCGTTGGTGGTGGCGGACAAGAAGCTTGTTCATCACCGCTTCCGGGCGAAGCTGCATCCTCCGCAAGTTCAGCTAGCATTTCTTTGTAAGCTTCGTCTACCTCTGGTTGTGATTCAGCAAGTCCAAAATTTCTTCGTTCCGAATGGATCTAATCTCTAAAAAGTACTGATTTTTCCAGGCTCTCCCTCATAGACGCTCTATAATCACCGAGTTGAAGTCTTGCTTGACTGAAAGCGCTCTATGATGCCACTGTTGAAGCTCGAATGGTTAAAATGTCTCGGGCCATCCTTGAAAGAATCGGATAGTGTTTTTCTTTGTCCTTCCACCATTCCAAAAGATTAAATGAGCCATCGGGATTCACTTCCTCAATTCCCTGTGACAAATAAACTTCAAGCTCATTTAGTTGTGAGCAATCACTAGTGCTACAACCTTGAGAACCCCTGAACCCGGCCCAAGTAGTAAGTGCTCTTACTCCCACAATTCTTATAGATGATTGAGAACTAGAAGAAGAAGGAGTTGGAACATTTGGTCTAGCATTATCTATTGCAATTTGATAATCACTATAAATAGTTAGAGCATTTATTTTAATTGAGGCTTGTGCATCCGAAAGTGTAGACAACTCCTCATCTTCAAGTTCTAAACCATTATAAATAGATTGATATCAATATTGAGGACCTCCTAATTTCATAGTAGGATTTAACAAGGCAGCAACACCATAAATAGGGGGAATAGGGGGGAAAAATTATATTTCTGTCTCATAGAATCAATAGCTTGTTCATAAATTTTCCACCCTGTGAAAATTAAGAAAACACATTTGCAAGTTCTGTAAGATAAACTAAACAGTTAGAAATAGTAGGATAATATTGCCCAGAAAATTCATTTGTAGCAACATGAAATCTTTCTAAAAAATCTACAAGCATTTAACAATAGCCCAATCCGCATTTGTAAGGTGCTCACCATCATCACTTACATGAGCATTAAACGTTGAGTTTATGGGATTTCTATATTCATATGCAATAACTAAACTTTCATACATGTAATTCCAGCTAGTTGGACAAGGTTTAGGAACCTTTCTTTCTCTTAGGCCAAAGTCATCGCATCTTTTAAAATATTCTCTAAGTCTACTTCTACGGTTTGAATAAAAAAGCCAGTGAAGAGCCATTTTAACCTTTTCAATTTCAACATTTAAAACTCTCACACCATCACCCACAATTAAATGGTAAATATGACAAATACATCTAACATGAAAAATGTCACTAAATGCAGGATTTAGTGTAGTGGTAAGCAAGGCTACAACATTAGTGTTACTAGTAGCATTATCCATTGAAATTGACATTATTTTATCACTAATGCAAAAATATCTATAAATATCCGTAACCGTGCTAGAAATAAACTGCCCTGTGTGACGTGAATTAATTATTCTATAAGCAATAATGTGCTTTTGCATTATCCAGTCCTCATTAATCCAATGACTGGTAACAGTAAGATAATCACAATCATTACCACTTCTACCAATATCAGTAGTAATAGCAACACGACAATTAATATGAGTAAATAAATAGCGCAAATATTGTTCATATTCATGTTTATATTTATAAATATCGCTCTTTACGGTTGTGTGAGGCCATCCTTTATAAACAGGATTAAAAACTTTTCTCATATAATGCACAAAGTGAGGGTTAGACGGAAAGCTGTAGGGTAAGCACATAACAGTAACCATTTTTGCCAATTCTTCCCTATCTTTTCTTGGGTCATAATATAAAATACCATCGGTAACAGTGTTAATTTCCGGTTGAAATTGATTTGACCCGGTACTAGGGTCAGGCTGAATAGGTAGACTTGTCCCCCCGGCCGCAACTTTAATTTGAAGATATTTAACTTTATCTTGAGGGTGTATCATTATGTGTCTCCTCAAACTCCCCCCCCCCCCCCCCCCCCTGAGTAACATAGTTAAAAGCTAACTCTTTGCCACAAGTTTTATATTTAGCTTTATTTTTTTCTCTTATTTGAATAAAAAACGGCCAAACAAGAGATGTTTCGGCATGTTTAGAAGGTTCTCTAGAAAAAGTAGGGGTAGTAACAGGTGTTGATACCCAATTTTTCCCTATGTATTTTATATACTCAAAATATTTCAAAATAGTATGTGTGTGCATACATAAGCATGCCCAAGAGTTTTGGTATTTTTCCCTAATTTTCTAAGATTCATAAACTCGATTTATTGTCTATTTTAGTAGTACAAAATCCCATAATTATTCTTAAAACTACCATTTTTGTGAATAATTTATTTCCATCCTCATATTTACACCAAAATATAATAAAGGTGATTTTTGCATATTTTTACAAATTTATTTGATATTTTTAAACTAAAATCGCATAAAATTGCAATCATAGCCTATATTATGATTAATGGCATTTCACAATTATAAAATTATTCCCAGTATTTTTAGATTAATGTTTATATATTATTAATTAGTTCAGTGCTTTTAATTTGTTTTTAAAATCATTTTCACTATTTTTATATAAATTAAAGGGGAGAAATTGGTTATTTGATACATAGCCATTTCCAATTGCAATTGTAGCCTCAATTTAACCCCCAATTCCACCCCTAATCAAACGAACCAATTTTAAATTCCAACCCAAACCCACAACCCATTTTCAGACCCGCCCGGTTCCTCTTTTAATCTTGGTTGTTGATCATTTTGATCAACGGCCATGATCCGTTCTTTCCTTTTTAATTTCCATACCCCCTTAACCCTAATCTATTCTATCAGATACGCCGCCTTTGAACTCTCATCTCTCAAACTCTCTCTAGCCCTCCCCGGAACCCTAGCGTTCCCCTACCTTGTTCCACCATGATTTCACCGGCGTCCATGGCTTCTCAGGCCATGGACAACCTATACCCACCTCTTATGGATTCTGCATGCCTGTTGTTCGAAGGATCGAGGCCAGACCTCGAAGGTCTTCACTCAGGCCATCACTGATCCGAAGATCCGACCATCTCCGGCCTTGCTCCGGTGGCTCTTGGTCTTTTGAGCCTGTTTATGACATTATCCGTCTTAGATCGAGTATTTTCGAAGCCTTTCTCATCTCTAGGGTTCATCTAGAACCCTAAATATCGAGGTTCTCTCTGATTATTTTAGATCTATTACATGTTTGCACTGTCGCTTAAGTGCTTAAACGTTTTCTCCGATTTTCTTTCAAAAAGCACTTCTTTTCGATTAGGGTTTCTGGAAAGTTCTTAAAATGTTTCTGACTCTTCTTCTTCTCCTTTTCTTGGTGAGAATCAACCCCTGCTATGTTCTTATTTGCTCTTTTCTGATTCGCATGCCTTTTCCTGTGTTCTTATATTTGCTATATTACGAAGTTTTTCTGGTATGCTCTCACATGCCTATTTCATGTGCTTCTCTACTGTGTTTTCCTACTGAGTTTTAGTCCTTTGGTTGCCTTTACCGGACTTTGCTTGGATTCTTTTTAGATGTGTTTTATCGATTGTTTCTTTAAGTTTACACTACCTGAACTCGTTTAATTTTCAAGCTTTCTTGAAACTTGTTTCCTGTACTGGTTCCTATGTTCTTTGCTATTGTGCTTGTATGCTTCTCATGAGACTCTGAAAAAGTCTCTGAGCCTATCTCAATGGTTTGCCTCTTCATCTCTGTGTCAAATTCAAGTTTAAAAACCCTAAAATTTGGGGGTTTTCTTTGGCTAATTTGGTTTTATGTTTGGACAAGGGTTCTACTTTGAAACCTTGAACTCTCAGACTCACTTCGAGTTTATGAATTGAATTTGAACCTTTTTCTGCGCTTGTGATTTTGAAACCCTCTTGCTTGACTTGCCTATGTGTTTTATACGAGAACTTCTCTTTCAAATGTTTTGCCAACTGTTAATTGATTTTGAATCCCTTTAATGTTGCTTATTTGATTGTTACTGATTTTTCCTAAATTAAAACTTTCCTTTACCTCTTTTCTGACTCGAGCAAAGCTTTCAATGGGATTCTTTACTGGTTATTTTACTGATTCCTTTTCCTTGTTTTACAAACCAAGTACCACTAGACTTTTACCTTAAATGTCTTCTATGTATTTACCCTTATTTGCCTACCTTGCATGAGATATTTACTTGATTTCCCTTCCTTAAATAACTTCTGCCCATTACCGTTTGAATTTGGACTCCTTAATTAAAGGGAGTCTATCGGCTGATTGATTTTAATTGGTACATAGTTCCTTAATTATTACTAAACTATGATCCTTGCCTTATTTGCTACACCTGTTTTCAATTATAAATACCCTGCTCTTTCATTAACACACACGATTTTAAAAATCATCACAACTCTCTTCTAGAACTCACACTCTTGCTTCCTGATTGTAATTTGGCTTCCCCAAATCTACTGCTTCTCCCTACTTGTTCTTCTGAACTGGTATGTCCTACTTTTGATTCAAGCATCAAATACAATGTGTTTACTTACAAGCTTTCTTTTTACTGCTTTATAGAGTTCAGATTTAAGAAAAATAAATACTTATGTCTTGCTATCGTTGTTGCAATGAATCCCTATCCCCATTCCCTTTATGTGTTTGGGCTGTATTTTAAGACATGGCAACATGCAAAGTTGTTGTCATGGATTAAGACTGGGTCCTTTGGATCCTAGCCTCTTTCAATCTCCTATTCCCCTATTCCCTTATGTGTATAGAGTTTAGGTATAGCCTGGCAGCATATGAGTTGTTGTCCATGGCTGAACCTGACCTTTAAAAGGTCCTAACCCTCTAATTTTTTGAGCTGACAAGCTGGTCAGGGGTGTGCCAGCAGCCCAGTTGCTAGGCATGAACACCAACCTACCCTGGCTCCCTCCTTATTCCCTCTCATTGCACTTACACTTACTCCTAGTACTTAAGTCCTGCCCTCTCTTGTGAGCCTTGCTTTGGGAACCTTGAGTTTCCTCTGAACTTGGACACTTGAGGGCTGGCACTTCCACACTGTACCTTAATCTGTTCTGCAATAACATTTGGGGTGTAAGAACTGCCTGGAAATCTTACGTTCCTTGGAACTTTGACACATCCCAAATAAGAGAAAGGCTTCGAAAATCGACCCCGGAAGTTGGTTCATCTCATATTGTTAGATATCGAGTCTGAATTAGGTTCCTTGGATGCAGCTTAAATTTCTGATGTAATTTTATTTTTCTGCCTGATTCATTTGGTCTGCAATAATTTGTAATAACTTATGGGGTTTAGTGAAGAAAGGGGAGGGTAACCATGTCTGCAAAAGGGGGTAGAAAACCTGTCTATAGGATTTCTATTTTTCAGCATGTTCTCATATAGATACCATGTCTATAGAATTTCTAATCTCAGCATGTTCTCATATAGATACCCTGCCTATAGGATTTCTGCATGTAGAAAATATGCCTATAGGTCCTTTCTGATTGTTGCATATTCATTCCTCATTAGGCAAACATGTTTATAGGTCTTAATAACCAAATGCAATCAGATGTCACGTTTGTAATAAAATGCAACACCTAGATATCATGTTGTAGGTTTTCTGCATTTTCTTCCATGTCTATAAAAGTGTTTAAAATTAACAACACTAGAAAACATGCCTATAGGAACTGTCAATCAATTCTAAATTAGCTCACTTGTTTTAAGGTAATCTGTCAGTAATAACGCGTTATCAATTACAGAACTTGTATTATTCTGTTAAAACTGGCAAATCTTCTGTAACCTGTTTACTTCTTTTCTGAAACCAATAGATATCATGTCTATAAGTTTCACCTAGGCAAGCCTTAGGGTAAAAGCTGTAATTGCATCAGTCTTCAATAATTGCAGCCAGGCGGACCTAATGCAGATTTCTTGTCTAAAAATATGGGTTGAACCAGTCCGCTTAACGTTTAAGTTTAATTCAGACCTAATCAGTATATGTAAGGCATGCTAAACTACATTTTCGTGATTCTGAGGAGGCTTATGTGAGCCTTTAATTGTTATGTGTACCCCATAACTGTCCTATATGTTTTGTTTGATGCATTAGAATTTTTACCTTTCTAAACTCTTGAAAAAGCCCAAAAATTCCTTCCCTTGATAGGATTAGAAGTCCCAAATGCCTCCGGGACTGATAGGATTGGGACGGGTAATAGCATGCTATAGGTAACGATACCATTTCGCGCTTAATACCTTAACGGGGTGGGAAAGGGTAGATATGGATATGATGACCACGTGTATAAACAGTTACCGGGTGTTGTGTGGGGTGATCCATATTATGTATAAACCTAGGACCCTTTCCCTTATTTGTCTATTTTATTTTTGCCAAACTTCAGCTTTTAAACTGCTTTTAACTTGCAACAACTATGTAAAAATTTCTCTTTTACTCTTTTATTCAAGCTTTTAAAACTGCTTCCTCTATCAAAATTCAGTTTCTTTAATTTCCTTAATCCTTTGCAACCATTATGTGAAAATCCCTCTTTCTGTTTGTAATTCTTGCTTGTCTACTTGTTGTTTGCATTTAAATTCACAATTGCAGCATGGCCTGGAACCACACTAGTGGATCTTGAAGGGTGCCTAACACCTTCCCCTCGAGATAATTTCTAGCCCTTACCCGAACTCTGGTTTTCAAATTCAAAACCCTTAGTGTCCTAATGCACTTAATCATTAGGTGGCGACTCTTCAAATTCAAAAACTCAATTCCCAAACGGGAATAGAGTTGTCTTTCCAAATGTCGTAAACCCGATCTTGCTTTAGAGAAAAAGGGGGCGTCGACAACAGGGGGGTCAGACGGGGCATCATTTGGATTAGTTGGGTTAACTTCAGCAACAGGACTAGTGGGTGTATCATCACCCGGTTGCGTTTCATCCAAATCTATTTCCTGCTCATCTTCTTCATCAATAGTTGGATTACCATAAAGAGAATTCATATATTCATGATCTAAGTGTTCACCACCTCCAACATTATGCACATATTGACTCTCAGTAAATTGTAATAAAGTATTATCACTATCAAGAATAGGAGCATGTGGAGGGCGGGTATGGGGTTTGGGTAGGGGAGCCCGGGGAATTAGATGAGGAATAGATTGGCCACTAGATTCACCACTCTTGGATTTTTCCTTATTTTTACTAAACATTTTTTTAAGGAATAGGCCATCTTAATTATAATTATACAAAGTAAATAAAACAAACAAAACTATAATATTAAAACTAAAGAGTTGGAACAAGTTTACCAAATTGACGAACAACTTGTTGAAAATTAATTATCGTTGAAGACTTGAATACTTCAATTCACCAACTTCACTATTTTTCACACAAATTGCAACAATAAAGTAGCCAATTATAGAAGAAAATTAGAGAGAGATTGAGAGAGATTGATGATTTTGTGAGAAAAATGAAAGAATGAGGGGGTATTTATATTTGAAAATAGGGAAAAAGTGTAATTATAAAAAGATTGGGGTTAAAACAAAGTTGGGGGGTGGTTAAATGGCTATTTTACAAAGCCCAAACGGCTACTTTTGCAGGCCAACGGCCATATTTTAAACCTCCTAACGGTTAGAAAATTTTTTGGAACTTTTTTTTAAAATATAGCCGTTGGGCCTGTTTGAGCCCGTTTGCGACCGATTAGGACCGGTTGAACCGGCCCACTTAGCACCTAGTCCCGGGCCCAGGCGGTCCGGTCCTCACGGGCTTCTTCAAAGAACCGGCCCACTTAGCAGGCCCACCCCCTGGTCCCGGGCTTAAACGGTTAGGCTCGTTTAGGCCCACTACCCTAATGGGCTCGCGGGCCTGGGCCGGTCTCGGGCCTAACCGGCCCATATACCAGCCTTAGTATGGAAGAAGGCACATTCGTGGGTAATAGAATATTGACCCTCACCTCTTTTATTTCTACACTTTGCTTTTCAACACTCCCACTAACTTCACCATTCTCAATGAATCTTGCATTACCGGTTTCAACAATTCTCGAACTATGGTTTGGACAGTAAAACACATACCTTTTAGATTTCTCTGGGTAACCAATAAAGTAACCACTTACTGTTCGAGAATCTAATTTCTTTTCTTGTAGATTATAAACTCTAGCTTCCGCCGGGCAACCCCAAACATGCAGGTGCCTTAAACTAGGTTTCCTTCATGTCTATAGTTCAAAAGGGGTCTTTGAACTACCTTACTAGGAACCTTGTTTAATAAATATACAGTGGTTTTAAGAGCATACATCCACAATGATTTAGGTAATGAGGAATTACTCATCATGCTCCTAACCATATCCATAAGTGTTCGATTACGCCTTTCTGCAACACCATTTTGTTGAGGTGTTCCTGGCATAGTATACTGTGCACATATGTCACATTCCTCGAGGAAATTTGCAAATGGACCTGGACATTGTCCTGATTCATTATATTTTCCATAATATTCACCACCTCTATCTAATCTAATGAATTTCACCTTTTTATCTAATTGCCTTTCAACCTCATTAACAAACACTTTGAGAGCATCTGTTGCTTGAGATTTTTCTTTCAACAAATAAATGCATCCATAACGTGAAAAATCATCGATAAAAGTGATAAAATATTTTTCTCCACCAAAAGATGGAACATCAAAAGGTCTACAAATATTGATGTGTATAATTTCAAGAAGCTGGGTGCTTCTTGTGGTACCTTTCTTACTATGCTTGCTTTGCTTTCCCTTAATGCAATCCAAACATATAGTAAGATCAGTAAAATTTAGATTCAGAAGAATCTCATTCTTTACTAATCTTTCTAACCTTTCTTTGGATATATGACCCCAAACGTCTATGCCACAAGTAAGCAGAACTTTCATCTAGTGAACTACGTTTAATTCCAACATTATGTTGAACAGTGAGAAAGGATTCAGAAACCAATATCGAGTTTCAATTTATATAAACCATCACTAAGAAAATCAGAACAATAAAAAATAGCATTCTTATATAAATTGAAACATCCATTTCCAAACTTCAAATAAAATCCAGAAACATCAAGTCTTGAAAGAGAAATCAAATTCCTAGAAACTGAAGGTACATAAAGAGTCTGTAATAGATCAAAGTGACGTCCAGTATCCATGATCAAACGATAAGTCCCTATGCCTTCAATTGGAGCCTTCTTACGATTTTCATGAACAAGAAATCCTTATTTGGATTTGTAGTTTGGATCATAAGGAATCCCTGCAACGTAGTAGATACATGAGTAGTTGCACCAGAATCAAGCCACCAAGTATTATTAGGAGCTTCTACTAAATTTGATTCGAAACATACAAAAGCACTAATTGTACCTTTATTTTTCGAACCAAGCTTTATGTTTCAGACAATCTTTCTGATAGTGTCCTTCCTTGTTACAGAAGCGACACGTATCTGCCTTATGTTCCTTGTTAGCATCCTGTGGAGCTTTAGCAAGTGCTTTCTTCTTCTTGAACTTGTTGGCCTTCACTTTAAGTCAGTTACCAGCTCCTTGACCCATGAGGTTAATTGAATGATTCCCTTGTTTCTTAAGTCTTGACTCCTCCTGAGTAAGCATACTGGACAATTTACTAACACTCCATTTATCGTTAATAGTGTTATAGTTAATTTGAAAAGGCCCATACTCAGGAGGCAACGAGTTCAGAATAAACTGAACCAAGAAGGAATCATCCACTTTCATCCCCAAGGTCTGAATTATTGCTGCAATGTTAGTCATCTCGATGATATGGTTTTGCATACTACGCGACCCGTCAAACTTCATGGTCGTGTGTTCAGCCATTAGTGTACCAGCGAGAGACTTATCTGCAGAACGAAAACGTTCTTCCACAAACTTCAGGTATTCCCCAGAACTTTCTGTTGTGGAATAGTACTCTTAATATTGTTGGCAATATTCATTCAGATAAACATAAGGCTTAGCCTGTTAGAGCGTTCCTATGATTTATGGAAAGACTTCTCATCCACACTGCTCGAATCAGTAATGGCAGCGGGCTTATCATTCAGCAGAGCCAAGTCAAGATCCGTTACACCTAAGTGGAACTGGACTTGTTCACGTTATTCAGAGAAGTTCAATCCGTTGAACACAGTAACAGACGAAGCATGCGAATGAAGAGGAATAGCTGCAAAATAGATAATACATGCTCACAAATCAATATGGATTCAAATAAACAGTTAAAGCATATCGCAATTCTCCTTTGGGTAAATACTACGATACGCTATCATAATTTAAATGCCATTTAGTGTTTAATAGGTAATTAAATATTTTTAACCAAATATATATATATATATATATATATATATATATATATATATATATATATATATATATATATATATATATGCCATCTTTGAACAAACAATATATATTTGATTAAAGAATATTGATTTAACCTCATCATATTCACTATTCATAGTATAATTGATTCACCTTTGGGTAAATTCTTAAGTTCTAGCAATAGTGAAAATTAATTTATCCACTAATTTTTAATAATTGGCATTTCATTAATTTTATGGATAAATTATAATTGTATGCATGCGTAATTTCTTAAACATACTAGTTTGGCCATTTTGGCGACTAACAAACTATATGAACATAAATGCACACATAAAATAAATATCATAAGATTTATGCATGTAAATACTTTAAACTATCTAGTTTGATCACTTTGATGACTAACAAACTATATGAACATTAGTACATGCATAAAATATAATTATCATGTATGTATATATTTTAAACATTCTAGTTTGATTACTTTGGCGACTAACAAACTATATAAACATTAATCACATACATAAAATAAGTAACAACATAATGGCTTCAAAATATATAGGACAAGATACGAATAAAAAAAATTGCCATATCATTCATACACATAACTCACATCATAAAATATGTGCTTAACGGGTTCAATATTGTCATATTGTCAACATTGAATTCTTTCTGTCAACCAATTTAAACATCAAAAGTTTCTAGCAGGATCCTTATGGTTAATCTTAAGGAATTATTATTCTTGAAGTCATAGTCTAAACTTCAACATAAATAATTTATCCCCCCCCCCCCCCCATTTTAAAAAAAAATATTCACAATTATGTTGGACAATAACCTAAGTTTATAAAATATGCTAGAAACTGTACACATGTTTCGTTCTTTCCTTTCGGTGCCGCCTTCAAAGCTTTTACATTATGCCAAGTTTGTTTAAGGAAAAGGGAAATAGAATGGATCAATCTTATACAGTCTTGTTGAAAAACTTTTCTCGACAAAAACCACGGCTTACGAGTAAACGAAGATTATTTATTCAAACTATCCAGGCTCTGATACCACATGTAAGCATAAACACTAATTTATACTAGGATCTTAAACATGATAATCTTACACAAAATCGTTACAGAAAAATATACCTGAAATGGAAGCCATTATCGTGAAGTGGAAGAGTTAATTGAAATTGATTTCTCGCCCCTTGCCCTAGCTTTACGTTACCACCGACTTTAGTGATGGAAGAGAGAACAGAAAAAAATACGGTAACCCTAATGGGTGGGGAGATGACCAATTTATAGAGGTTCTCACTTAATCCGGTACGTCCATCAAGTAACCGATCGGACGGATGGAATTTTCTCATTAATTAAATATTAATTATGGGCCTCAAACTTATTGGGTCACACACGTAGGAAAACTTACATGCCTAACCACATGCTTTCTACAATTGAGTCAAGAAAGTTGTAAACCAAATACTCATCAATTGCGTCAAATAAGCACACTTTAACAGAGATTAAAAGGAAACTATATACTCTTATAATCATACTTTCATGATGAAAAGGAAATGACGCCATTAAAGCAAAGTTTGGGAAAGCTACAGTCATGTTCATGTAAATATGTTATCTTGGACTTGAGACATGGTACTAACATTTTATCTCAACATTGAGAGGGAAAAAGGTACTCAGTGATTAAATAATAGAACATAGTCATCATTGTCCAGTTATATCTAGGCATGAACCTCACTAACATAAATTTTGACGTGGTGAGACTTCAAATATAAGTAAATCTCAAACATAAAAAAAAATAAGAACCCGCGATTATTCGTAGTTTTCTTCATAGGACTCCAAAATATAATGTCACGACCCGAATTTCCCACCATCGGGACCGTGATGGCATCTAACATTGTACTGGCTAGGCAAGCCAACGTTACAGAATATTTCACCTTTTTCTTTTACCTTTTAATAATTAAACTTTAACAAAAGTAAATCAGCGGAAATAAATGCGGAATAACACGGTTTAAATGATTTTCTTTATACTAATAGCGAAAATCGAAATAAATTTCACCCAGAAACTGGTGTCACAACTCACGAACAGTCTACGAACACTACAAACATTGGTTCGAAAGAAAAATATACATTTGTCTCGGAGAAAAGCAAAATAGAATGCAGTAAAGATAAAAGGGGACGCCAAGGCCTGCAGACGCCTGCAATACTACTTTGGGTCTCCGGAAAGCAGTGATAGCAACCAACCTCACGATCAGCCACTAGCTCTGAAATCTGCACAGAGAGTGCAGAGTGCAGTATCAGTACAACCGACCCCATGTACTGATAAGCGCCGAGCCTAACCTTGACGAAGTAGTGACGAGGCTACGGCGGGGAATAACAATATATATTTATCCTGCAACAGTTTATAATAAACAGAAAGGAAGTACAGAATGAAATATAACCGGAACTTGCATTAAAGAAATACGAAACCCAGTCATTCTACTAGTATTCAGTTATAACCAATCCTTAAGGGAGTTTCAACATCATAGTAATGAACCTCAACATAAATGAATATATAACAACACCTGATGCGGAATGCATCCCGATCCCATCATATAAACAACAACAGTATCAACATTCACCCTTATTATGCCTTGTTGCGGCGTGCAACCCGATCCCACCAGTCCACCCTTATTACTCCTCAATATATCACCCTTATTTCTCATGTTGCGGTGCGTAACCCGATCCCACCTGCAACCCAATCCCACCAGACAATCACATTCACCCTTATTCCTCATGTTGCGGCATGCAACCCGATCCATATATATATATATATATATATATATATATATATATATATATATATATATATATATATATATATATATGCATACATACATACATAATAGCACCAATCACAAGATAAACACAAGCGTTTCAAAATCAACTCAAATCCTCCAAACCACCTATTCCTCAAACCAACACATTGGAATATCACTACAACTGTAAAACTTCACCAGTTTAACTATACAGCGAGACCAACCTAGATGTACCATGAAGCACCAATAACCAACATAATCCAACAAGGTAATAAAATGAAGCAATGAAGCAAATAATACTACAATAGAAAAATCAACAGTTAACATGAAGCAATTAGACATGGAAGCATCGATAAGCAAGTAGCAGTTAAGGCACGAAAGCGAAATATAAGGGAATGAGGGAAAGGAAACATACTAAACAAGTAATTCGACGGCGCATAGGTACTCGTCACCACACCTATATGCCACACACATGATATCTCATATAGCAAGCAAGTCGAGGATCCCTAATCCCTCAAGTCAAGCTTAGACCACACACTTACCTCAAGCCAACAAGTATTTCAAAGCTCAACCACCGTTTTACCTCTCGATTCCACCACCAATTCACTCGTATCTAGCCATAATTAACTTAATAACATCAATAAACGCTAAAGAAACAAATTCCAATGCAAAATCAAAGATTTTCCAACATTTTCCCCAAAAAGTAAAAAATCGACCCCGGGCCCGCTTAGTCAAAACTCGAAGTTCGGACCAAAACCCAATTACCCATTCACTCCCGAGCCCGGATATGCAATTGGTTTCGGAATCCGACCTCAATTTGAGGTCTAATTCCCCAAATTTCAAATTCCCAAATTTCACCCAAAAACACCCAATTTCCCATGCAAATCCCTAAATTTTGTGATGAAATCTTGTAAAAAGATGAAATAGATTGAAGGAAGTGAGCTAGAAATCGTTTACCTATGATTTGGGAAAGAACTCTTCTTTAGAAAGGATTTGAAAATTTGAGAAATGAGTTCAAAATCCCGTCTAAGTTATGTTTTACACAGTTGCAGGTATCGCATTTGTGATCAGATGTTCGCAAATGCGACCAATGCGTCGCAAATGCGAAGCTTGGCCTGGCATGCTGCCTTCGCAAATGCGAACAATTGTTCGTAAATGCGGTCACTGTGCAAGTCGCAATTGCGATGATGAACTTCGCAAATGCGAAGGTCCCCACCCAGCCCAATCATCGCAAATGCGATGATTCTTCGCAAATGCGGTGCTCGCATTTGCGAGCCAGACTTCGCAAATGCAAAGTTTGCAGATCTGCAACACACCAGCAATTTCCTTAAGGCTCAAAACACTCCGTAGCTTATCCAAAACTCACCCGAGCCCTCGGGGCTCCAAACCAAACATGCACACAAGTCTTAAAACATCATATGGACTTGCTCATACGATCAAATCGCCAAAATAACATCTTAAACAACGAATTTAACACCAAAACTCATAAATTTTCAAGATAGTTCAAACTTTCTAATTTCTCAACCAATGGTCCAAATCATTTCACCAAATTTCACAGATTAGGCTTAAATATTATGACGGACCTATACCGGGCTCCGGAACCAAAATACGGGCCCGATACTAACAATATCAAACATTATTAAATTTCCAAAAACCATCATATTTTTTAGTTAACAATTTTCTTCAATAATTCATTTCTCGGGCTAAGGACCTCGGAATTCAATTCCGGGCATACGCCCAAGTCCCATATTTTACTACGGACCCTACGAGACCATCAAATCACGGGTCCGGGTCCGTTTACCAAAAATATTGACCGGAGTCAATTTAATCAATTTTTAAAGGCAAAATTCAATATTTTTCTCAAATTTCACATAAAGGCTTCCGGAAACGCACCCGAATTGCGCACGCAAATCGAGGAGAAAGAAAATAAGGTTTTCACAACCCCGGGACACAGATTTGAGTTCTATTCTCCACCTCTAAAATAATCGTTCGTCCTCGAACAGACATAGAAAAGTACCTGAGTCAGTGAAAAGATGGGGATATCGGCTCCGCATATCGAACTCGGACTCCCAGGTAGCTTCCTCAACAGGCTGACCTCTCCACTACACATGAACCGAAGGGTAACTCTTCGATCTCAACTGTCGAACCTGCCGATCTAGAATAGCCACTGGTTCCTCCTCATAGGTCAAATCCTTGTCCAATTGGACAGTGCTGAAGTCTAACACGTGGGATGGATAGCCGTAATACTTTCGAAGCATGGACATATGAAACACTGGATGCACAGCTGATAAACCCGGCGGCAACGCAAGTCTGTAAGCCATCTCTCCCACTCGATCAAGGATCTCAAAAGGCCCAATGAACCTAGGGTTTAGCTTGCCCTTCTTCCCAAATCTCATTACGCCCTTCATGGGCGACACCCGAAGCAACACTCGCTCTCCGACCATGAATGCCACATCACTAACCTTACGGTCGGCATAACTCTTTTGCCTGGACTGAGCTGTACGAAGCCTATCCTGAATACTCTTAACCTTATCCAAGGCATCCTGTACCAAATTCGTACCCAAAAATCGAGCCTCCCCCAGCTCAAACCACCCAACTGGCGATCGACACCGTCTACCATATAATGCCTCATAAGGGGCCATCTAGATGCTCGACTGATAGTTGTTGTTGTAGGCAAACTCCGCTAACGGCAAGAACTGATCCCAAGAGCCTCCAAAGTCAATAACACAGGCGCGAAGCATATCCTCCAAAATCTGAATAGTACGCTCTGACTGCCCGTCCGTCTGAGGATGAAATGCAGTGCTCAACTCGATCCGCGTACCCAAATCACGCTGTACTGCCCTCCAGAAATGTGAGGTAAACTTCGTACCTCGGTCAGAAATGATAGACACGGGTATACCATGAAGATGAACAATCTTCCGGATATAGATCTCAGCCAACTGCTCTGAAGAATAGGAAACTGCCACAAGAGTGAAATGCGCTGACTTAGTCAGCCTGTCAACAATAACCCATACTACATCGAACTTCCTCTGAGTCCGTGGGAGTCCAACAGTGAAGTCCATAGTGATACGCTCCCACTTCCACTCAAGAATCTCAATCCGCTGAAACAAACCACCAGGCCTCTGATGCTCGTACTTTACCTGCTGACAATTCAAACACCAAGCCACATAGCAACAATATCCTTCTTCATTCTCCTCCACCAATACTGATGCCGCAAGTCTTGGTACATCTTGGCAGTGCCCGGATGAATGAAATACCGGGAACTATGGGCCTCCTCTAGAATCAACTCTCGAAGTCCATTCACATTAGGAACACAAACTCGACCCTGCATCCTCAGAACTCGATCGTCTCCAACTGTAACCTGCTTGGCACCTACATACCGCACTGTATCCCTAAGGACAAGCAAATGAGGATCATCATACTGTCGATCTCTGATATGCTCAAATAATGAAGATCGAGCGACTGTACAAGCTAGAACACAGCTGGGCTCAGAACATCCAACCTCACGAACTGATTGGCCAAAGCCTGAACATTCAAAGCAAGCGGTCTCTTACTGACTGGAATATATGCAAGGCTACCCATACTAGCTGACTTCCTACTCAAAGCATCGGCCACTACATTGGCCTTCCCAGGATGATATAAGATGGTGATATCATAGTCTTTCAATAGCTCCAAACACCTTCTCTGCCTCAAATTTAGCTCCTTCTGCTTGAACAAGTACTGCAAACTCTTATGATCCGTGAACACCTCACATGACACGCCATATAAATAATGCCTCCAAATCTTCAGCGCGTGAACAATGGCTGCTAGCTCCAAATCATGAACTGGATAGTTCTTCTCGTGAATTCAGCTGCCGCGAAGCATATGCAATAACCTTGCCATTATGCATCAACAATGCACCAATTCCAATACGAGATGCATCACAATATACAGTATATGGCCCTGAACCGGTGGGCAAAACCAACACAGGCGCCGTAGTCAAAGTTGTCTTGAGCTTCTGAAAGCTCGCCTCACACTCGTTCGACCACCTGAACGGCACACCCTTCTGGTCAACCTGGTCATCGGGGCTGCTATAGATGAAAACCCCTCCAAAAACCGACGGTAGTGACCCGCTAAACCCAAGAAACTCCGGATCTCTATAGCTGATGTGGGTCTAGGCCAGTCTTTGACTGCCTCAATCTTCTTAGGATCCACCTGAATACCCTCTGCTGATACAACATGACCCAAGAAAGCAACTGAGCTCAACCAAAACTCGTATTTTGAAAACATATACAACTGGCTGTCTCTCAGAGTCTGAAGAACAAACCGAAGATGCTGCCCATGCTCCTCTCAGCTGCGGGAGTAGATCAAAATATCATCAATGAAGACGATCATGAAGGAATCCAGATACAGTCTGAACACTCGGTTCATCGAATCCATAAATGCTGCTGGGGCATTTGTCAACCCAAATGACATCACTAGAAACTCATAATGCCCGTACCGAGTGCAAAAAGCCGTCTTAGGGACATCAATGCCCTAATCCTCAGCTGATGGTAGCCAGATCTCAAATCAATCTTCGAATATACTTTGGCACCCTGAAGCTGATCAAACAAATAATCAATCCTCGGCAATGGATACTTGTTCTTGACGGTGACTTTGTTCAACTGCCGATAATCTATACACATCCTCATCGACCCATCCTTCTTCTTAACAAACAACACTGGTGCACCCCAGGGTGAGACACTAGGTCTAATAAAGCCCTTAATTGCAACTGCTCCTTCAATTCTTTCAACTCTGGCGGGGCCATGCCATACAGAGGAATAGAAATGGGATGAGTGCCTGGACTCAAATCAATGCAAAAGTCAATATCCTGTCAGGTGGCATCCCCGGCAGGTCTGCAGGAAATACCTCTAGAAACTCTCGAACAACTGGTACAGAATCCATAGAAGGAACCTCAGCACTAGAATCACGAACATAAGCCAAATAAGCCAAACACCCCTTCTCGACCATACGTCAAGCCTTAATATAAGAAATAACCCTGCTGATAGAATGACCAGGCATCCCTCTCCACTCCAATCAAGGCAACCCCGGCAAAGCTAAGGTCACGGTCTTGGCGTGACAATCCAATATAGCATGATAAGGTGACATCCAATCCATCCCCAAAATGACATTGAAGTCCACCATATCGAGAAGTAGGAGATCTACACTAGTCTCAAGACCCCCAATAACCACCACACACGAACGGTAGACTGGATGTACAATGCTAAAATCCCATACTGGCATGGACACATACACGGGAGCACTCAAAGAATCACGAGGCACAACCAAATATGGGGCAAAATAAGATGACACATAGGAGTATGTAGACCCTGGATCAAATAGAACTGAAGCATCTCTACTGCAAACCAAAACTGTACCTGTGATAACTGTATCAGAGGACTCAGCCTCAGGCCTAGCTGGAATAGCATAACATCGGGGATGCACCCCACCACCCTGAACCATATCCCTGGGACGACCTCCTGTTGGCTGGCCTCCACCTCTAGCGGCTTGGCCTCCACCTCAAACGGCCTGACCTCCACCCCTAGCGGGCTGACCCCTACCTCTAGCTCCCTGACCCCTACCTCTAGCTGGCTGGGCAGGCGGTGCTGGAATCATGGCACGAGAACTCTGCTGCAACGACTGAACACCCACTAATCTCGGACAAGCCCTCCGAATATGCCCATACTCACCACACTCAGAACATCCATCTAAATACTGCGGTTGAGGAAACTGATACTGACCCTGACGGGCCGGCTGACCATGATAATAACTCTGAAGAGAAGGTGCTCTAATGGGAGCTGGCGGTGCACTATAAGCTGGCTGCCCTGGAGGAGGTACATAAGGACCACGACTCCCTGAAGCTCCATGGGATGCCTGAAGCGTTGAATGAGATGGCCTGGGATGATGGCCTCTACCAAAAGTACCTCGACCTCCAGATGAGGTCCCACTAAATCCACCAGAGTGACGAGACCTCTTGTCAGACCCCTGACCACTCCCCTGAGCTAAAGCCATCTCAACTCGTCTGGCCATATTGGCCGCATCTTGGAAAGAAATCTCACTCCTTGTCTCCTTAGCCATTTGCAATCTGATAGGCTGAGCCAGTCCCTCAATAAATCTCCCCACCCTCTCTCTCTCTCGGTGGGGAGTATAAGAAGAGCATGACGGGCCAATTCAATAAGCCTTGTCTCGTACTGAGTGACGGTCATAGAACCCTACTGGAGGCGCTCAAATTGCCTCCGATAGTCCTCTCTCAGAGTGATAGGGAGAAACTTCTCCAGAAATAGCTGAGACAACTGATCTCAAGTCAAAGCAGGCGACCCAGCTGGTCTAGCCAAACAAAAATTCCTCCACCGTTTCTTGGCGGAACCTGATAAGCGAAAAGCAGCAAAGTCGACCCCATTGGTCTCCACTATACCCATGCTTGATAGAAGCTCATGGCAACTGTCCAAATAGTCATGGGGATCCTCTGAAGGTGTACCGCCATAGGTAGTAGTGAAAAGCTTGGTGAACCTTGTTGATACCCAATTTTTTCTGTATATTTTTTATATATGCAAAATACTTTCAAAATAGCATGTCTATGCATATATAAGTATGCCCAAGAGTTTTAGTATTTTTCCTAATTTTAAAAGGATTTTTAAATCAATTTATTGCCCATTTTTAGCAGTACAAAAACCAATAATTATTTCCAAAATTATCATTTTTGGTGAATAACTTATTTTATTCTCATATTTATACCAAAATATAGCTAGGGTAATTTCTATACATTTTTAAAATTTATTTGGTATTTTAAAAGCCAAATTGCATACAATTGCAATTTTAGCCTATTTTCATAATTAACAGCATTTTATAATTATGAAATTGGTTCCAATATTTTTAAATTAATATTTGTATATTACTAACTGATCCAGTACTTTTAATTTGTTTTCGAAATAATTTTTTTACTATTTTTTATAAATTTAAAAGGGAAAAGTGGCTATTTAACTGATAGCCTCATTTGCATTTCAATTATAGCCAAATTAATTCCCCAACTAACCCAATTTCGGACCTCAAACGGACCAGCCCAATTCCAATTTAACCCATCCCTTAACCCGTTTAAAACTACCCGACCAGACCCCTTTTTATCCTGGTCGTTGATCTCTGAGATCAACGGCCCTTATCCGCCCTTGCCTTTTTTAATCCTAAAGACTACCCTAATTCCTTCATTTCCCGTCTATCAGCCGCCTCTGAATACCCCCCCCCCCCCTCTCAAACTCTCTCAAATGTTCTCGAAACCCTAATCGTCTTCTACTGTCTTCTACCTCAAGCTCACCGGAATCCATGGCCTCTCAGGCCATGGATGGCTTATACTCTTCTCCCTCTGCTCTTAAACACTTGGTACTCGAAGGTTCGAGGTCTGACCTCAAAGGTTTTCATTCAGATCTTCGCCGATTCAGGGTTCTATGGCCATCTCCGGCCCAGCTCCGACACACTTTGGTATTTTGAGCCTGGTTCTAACTTATCCGACTCAGATCGGATCTTTTCCAAGCCTTTCTCATTCTAGGGTCCTTCTGAAATCCTAACTATTCGAGGTTCTCTCCGATTTTTCTTAGATCTGTCACATATCTGTGCTCTACTTGAGTTTTTAAACGTTTTCCCCAATTTTCTTTCAAAATTACTTCTTTCCGATTTAGGGTTTCCTGAAAAGCTTAAAATGTTTCTCTGACTTTTCTTTTTCTTTGTGTGTATTTGTCTATACTATGTTCTCATGTTTTATTTTCTACCACGCATGTTCTTCTACTGTGTTCTTAGGTTTTCCTTTACTATACATGGCCTTCTGTGCTTTGTTTTTCTACTGTGATACCTATATGTTCTTTTGCTATACTTTTCTGGTATTTTTGTGTTCTTTTACTGTATGTATTTCCTACTGAGTTCTTAGGTTTGTTTGCCTTATACTGAACTTTGCTTGAGTTCTTCTAAAAAACCTCTTTAAACATATTTCCACTATTGTGTTCTAAGTGTTATTGTTTTCTCTTCTACTGAACCTTGTTTAAGTCCCTTCTAAAAGGTTTTTCTTAAACATGTTTCTTCTACTACCATGTTGTTCTCTCATTAATGCTCCGAGTTAGTTTCTTCACTCTGTTTGCTATGAATTTTCTATTGTATTTGCCTGTCTTCTCATGGGATTCTGAAAAGAAATCTCTGAGCCTGTTGCCTCCTCATCTCTGTATTTGACTCGAGTCGGAAACCCTAGAATTTGGGGGGTTTCCTCCGAGTTTGGTCATATGATCAGACTAGGGTTCTGCTTGAGAACCCTGGACTCTTTTAGACTCATTTCTGAGTCTATGAACTAAGTTTGAACTTCTTTGTTTGCATACAATTCTGAACCTTTTTTTTAAAATTCTTCTACACTAGACTCTTCTATTGAATAGCATGACAAATTTCTTCGTGGTTGTATGCTTTTATATGTGTGATGAATTCTTTCTTCGGAAAAGGTTTTCCAACTTATGATTGATTCAGAATCCTTTTTTAGGTTTGATTGATTATTACTGATTTTCCTTAAGTAAAATCTTTCTTCACCTTTTCTGACTGGATTCATTCAGACCTTGTGATTTACTAGCTGATAATTGATTTCCTTTCCTTGGTTTCCTCCGAGTTTGGTCATATGATCAGACTAGGGTTCTGCTTGAGAACCCTGGACTCTTTCAGACTCATTTCTGAGTCTATGAACTAAGTTTGAACTTCTTTGTTTGCATACAATTCTGAACCTTTTTTTTAAAATTCTTCTACACTAGACTCTTCTATTGAATAGCATGACAAATTTCTTCGTGGTTGTATGCTTTTATATGTGTGATGAATTCTTTCTTCGGAAAAGGTTTTCCAACTTATGATTGATTCAGAATCCTTTTTTAGGTTTGATTTATTATTACTGATTTTCCTTAAGTAAAATCTTTCTTCACCTTTTCTGACTGGATTCATTCAGACCTTGTGATTTACTAGCTGATAATTGATTTCCTTTCCTTATTTGCACAAACCGTGTACAGTCAATACCTTGTCCTTAAATAAAACCTCTATGTATTTACCCCTCTTGTACTGCTTTAATCTCTTTCCTTAATTACTTTTACCCGTTTGAAATCAGAATCCCTTAATTAAAGGAAAACCTTCGGTAATTGATTTTCAAACTATTCTCTTACCTATTTCTGCTTGCTTTCTACACTATAAAAGGCACGACCCTTCTACACATTACATACGGTTAACACGATCAAACAACTTTCAATTCAACACTTTTACACACATTATACACTTGAGACACTTACAATCTCATATTTCTCTTCTAAAATCATAGTGTTCTGACTACTTGCTTGCACTTTGGCTTTACAAGACTGCTGCTACTTCCTTTTCTTGTTTCCTTGAAACTGGTATGTTCTAGTTTTGTTTTCAGTCTCATCCCAATGTGTTTATTTACAGCCTTTACACCCATGTTTGCTTTGCTGGCTACATTCAATGTTAATTTACATGATTATTTCTGTGCATTTGTCTCCGCTGTGAATCCTTGCACCCCTGTTCCCCTCTGTGTGCTTTGAGGTGAAGTTCAGAACATGGCAACATGCAAGTTGTTGCTCATGTTTGGACTTGATCCCTTAGGGGGTCCTAACTCCCAAATAATGTGGCCTAACAGGCTGGTGGGGTGTGCCAGCACTTCCAATTGCTAGGTATGACCATTAGCCTGTCTTTGCTTCCTCTTAGAATCCCTCTCTGCACTTACACTCTCTCTTAGCTTCTAAGTTCTGCCCCCCTCCTGTGAGCCATGCTTTGGGACCTTGAGTTCCCTCTGAACTTGGACACTTGAGGGCTGGCCTTTCCACACTGTACTATGACTCAATCTTGCAATGTATTTGGGTGTGAGCACTGCTCGGAGTCCATGAGGCTCTTAGGGAACTCTGACACACCCCAAATAAGAAAGGCTTTGGATCTTGGTCTTTGGAGTTGGTTTACTTCATGCTTCAGGCAGGAAACCTGAATCAGGCTCTCCTTGGTTTATGATGTAATTTCTTTATTTTATTTTGGTCTGTAACAATTTTATAATAAACTTCTGGGGTGATTAGTGAAAAGGGGAAGGGTAACCATGCATGCAAAGGGGTATATATCATGTTCATAGGGAATATTTACACTTCTACACTCATGTATCGTGTTTTCAGCTTTCACTTCTTCATCTCATATAGAGACCATGTCTATAGGTTTCTGCACTTTTGCACCTCATATAGAGGCCATGTCTATAGGTATCTGCACTTTTGCACCTCATATAGAGACTATGTCTATAGGTTTTTGCACTTCTGCATGTTTATAGAGACCATGTCTATAGGTCATTTCTGAAATGCTGCATATCATATAGATAATATGCCTATAGGACTTCCTGAATTTTGCATCTCCATCTGTCACTAGGCAAACCTGTTTATAGGTTTAAATAACTAACAACATTTTAGATACCATGCCCATAGGATTTCTGCACTCTTATTACGCCTGTAAAAGTGTTTTAAATCAGTAACGCCTAGAAAGCATGCCTATAGGAACCATCAGCTAAATCAGAATCGTCCATTCGCTTATGAGTCTAAAATCAGAACAATAAGGACTGCAGAATTTATATTCCTGTAATTGACAACTTCTTTTCTCAAATCAGCATACTTCCTTTTTCTGAAATTAATAGATATCATAACTATAGGTTTTCGTTTAACACTTAGGCAAGCCATAAGGTAAACTTATAAATTGAATCAGATTTTATTAACTACAACCAGCAGGCAGGCCTGATTCGGGCTTCTTATCTGAAATATGTAATAGATCAGTCTACCACAACTCTTAAGTTTAAATCAGACCCTAATCAGTACGTGTAAGACATGCTAAACTATATGCTTCTCTTTGTTTTAAGGAGGTCTGTTTGAGCCTTTCTATCTGTTAGTGCTTATCCCCAAATTTGCTATATATGTGTTTTGATTGTCGACTTAGAATTTTGTCCTTTGAAACTATAAAACCTCACACCCCTTCCCTTTAGGATTAGTAGTCCCAAATACCTCCGGGACTGATAGGATTGGGGCGGGTAATAGCATACAATAAGTAAAACGAGACATTCCGCGTTTAATACCTTAATGGGGTGGGAAAGGGTAGATATGGACATGATAACCACGCGATGACATCACGTGTATAAACGGTTACCGGGTGTTGTGTGGGGTGATCCATATTATTTATAAACCTAGGACCCTCTTCCCTTTAGGCGTTTATTTTATTTCAAAACTGTTTTTTTTTTCTTTCTCTCAACTTCCAGCTTCTTCGACTGCTTTTAACTGCAATTACTTGCAACAATTATGTGAAAACCCCTACCCTCTCATATTTGTAACTCCTATTTGTCTTTTTGTTGTTTGCACTTAAAGTCACAATTATAGTATGGTCGGGAACCATACTAGTGGATCTGGAGGGGTGCCTAACACCTTCACCTCGAGATAATTTCGAGCCCTTACCCAATCTCTGGTTTTCTAAATCAAAATTCTCCTTAGTGTCCTAATGCACTTAATCATTAGGTGGCGACTCTTCAATTCAAACCCAATTCCCAAAAGGAAACGAGTTGTCCTCCCAAATGTCATAAACCCGATTTCGCGAGAAAAATGGGGCATCGATAGCATGGCGACTCTACTGGGGATTTCTTTAAGGCTTTTACCATTTCATGCTATTTGTGACTTTATGCTTCTTTATATGTCTTTATTTGTTTAAATGCCTTTAAGTATTTTTCTTCTTCTACCGCGAAACTGACTTGGCTATTTGTTTCTTTCCTTTATTTCTCTTAATGTTTCCCTTTATTGCTTTCCTTCAATACTGTTGTAAATTATGAGAAACTGTTGTAATTATTACTTTATGAACGTGCAAATACGTGACAACTTGTTTGATTATTATAACTGCATATTCAACATCATATTCCACTCGTGCCAAACAAAAGACCATAACAACGCTTATAATGAGTGGTTGCGCTCTTCCGATATTATCACCCCCTAAATCCAGCAAAGGCATATTTCCGGTAAAACCAGTCGATCAACGGTATAGTCGACGGTTCCGCGCCTTTCCCTCTTGAGTTGTACGCTCAAGGGTACCAGTCTAATACCACATAGAAACCTTACTCCGTTTAATTGTACATGCATCATGGTCAAACCTAGACGAGTTAGTTATGTTGTCCGCACAATGACCCTTTAAGATAGCCTTGTCCAAAGTACACTGGGTTTCCTTGAAACCCAAACGGACCTTATCACGTTCTGTGCATTTATTTGGAGAACTAAAGTGCTTTGATGCCAATTATTGATATTTAGTAGTCGAGTCTGGGGGGGAAATGACTTAACTTTTTTTCTTGCAGAAATATGAGGCATGAAGTCCCCAGATTCGGCATGGTCACCCACATTCACCCCAAATTGCTAAGCTGGTGGAAGGATCTTCATTCGAGCGATCAGACTCTTGTCCGGAAGTACCTGGGAAACCTACCTTCTCTCTTGGAAATTCAACCCAACAACAAAATCATAGAAGCTGCCACTCTATTCTGGGATTGTGATAGGTCTGTGTTCCGCTTTGGAGACATTGAGATGACACCCTTGCTTGAAGAAATAGGAGGACTGGCTGGAATACCGTGGGAAACTCCGGGTTTGTTAATGCCGGAAAACCGCAAGGGTAGAGGTTTTCTCAAAATGATGGGTCTAAAGAAGAATCCATACTTGACATGTTTGAAGGAGTCATACATTCCCTTTGACTACTGTTGGCCCAAGTAAAGGTTAGTTTTGAAGACTGACAAAGGAACTCATGATGAACCAGGTCCATCCAGTGGTCCATCCCTCAGGTGCACAAAAACGGGCAGATTTGAGCATGTGGGTTGCACGTGATGGAGATAAGCTTAACTTGGTGTATTTAGTATCTCCTGATCGAAAAGGTTGCGTAATTGATAAGGAGAAGGACTCCTTAATCAAAGAGAACACTATTCAAGATAGGGAAGGAGTTAGAAGTTGAAATCAACTAGAACTCTTCCACCAAAGAAGAGTTGCATCAGAACTCTAGTTATTTCTTCATCTACTAACTCTATAAATTGCAGGATGTTCTCACATTAAAGTGTTGCACAAAAACGTTGAAGTTAAACGTGAATTGGGAGCAAAATAGCAAGGCTTTTTGCAAGCAGTTCGTGTGTGATTCAAGTGTGCAAACCTGAAGCTACATGAACCTGATTGAAGAACCAGCTCCATAAAGAGTTTTTTGTGTCTTTCTTTTATTCTAGTTCAATTGTAGTAGGTGTTTTAAAGTTGTACCTTTCAGCTTTCATAGAAGCAATTGTATTAGGTACTTTGAGTATTCAAGTTAGAGTTAACTTGAAGTTGTCGCAGCAATTAGAGGCTGGTTGCCACAACGGGATTAGAGTTAATCCTTAGGTTTACAAAGAGTTTTGTAAATGCAGTGTTGGCTCAGTGATTTTAGTGGAAGTTTGGGAAAATCCTACTGAGTAGTAGGTCGTGGTTTTTTCACCTTTTGAGCCAGGTGTTTTCCACGTAAAATCTCTGTGTTCTTTATTTTATGTACGTTTAATTCCGCAAACAGTAGTAATAAGTACACCTAGAAGAACCAGGTCCTTCCAGAAGCAGTTTAAGCGAAAAATTGAGTACCATACAAATCACCCCCCCCCCTCTTGTGTGGCATTGACGTTTAGAACATCAACTACTTGTACGAAAGGTACGGTTACAGCAAGTCCTACCGTACCTATCCTGACAAGTTTGCCCTTACATCATTGGGGCATTTTCATCGAAGGGTCTTTGTCTTCATGTTCTGTTTCTTGGGGATGATAGTGTTTCCAATGAAGAAAGCAAGGATCCATACCAGGCTAGCTATGGTCACAAAAACTCTAATGGAAGGAATTGACGGACAACCATTAAGTCTTGTGCCGATGATCATTGCAGAATTGTACCGAGCCCTAGAAAGGTGTCAACAAGGGGCCAAACACTTTGAGGGTTGTAATCTGCTACTTCAACTATGGCTCGTGGAACATCTCCAAAGGGGTGAATACCGACAGGAAATCCATCGTAGGGACTGGGACGATCATATCGTTTTCCATCACCCAAAGCAAATGAATTACATGCCCAATATGTTCGCCCAACCAGAGAATGCTAGAGAATGGGTCGAACTCCTTGATAACTTGACTGAGGACCGAGTACAATGGATGTTCGAGTGGTTCCCTACTGAAGAATTCATTGTTCGATCCAGGGATACGCCATTTCTGATACTGATCGGTTTGAGGGGGACCTACCCTTATGTCCCTCTCCGAGTTCTGAGACAGGTTGGCAGGAAGCAGGTTATACCAAGGGTCGACAAGATGAATCACTTCCGAGCTGACTTCTAGAATGACGATAGTCCGCATAGGTGCTAGGCTCAACATATGTGGCATTGCAAAATTGTCTTGGGAAAGGACACCATTGAACCAGACAGATACCATGCTGGTTGTACCCCACACTATTCAGGCTGGCTGGAGGACAATCACAACGGTTTGGGTCAACCCGAGTTTGTTCGAGGTCACAGGATCATCGATGAAAAGGCTGAGGCACAAGTAAAGTACAACCAACTACGCAAAAGAATTCGGGAATGTGAAAGTGAGCACTGGGAAATACAAGAAGCCAATCAAAAGCTAATTGAAGAATGGAAGGATATGGCTGTCAGCGCCAACAAACGACTGGTCTGTTTAGAGCGGGGTATAGTGGAACTGGAAAAGAAGTTTCTGAAGAGGGTAGAAGACTGCCGGATTGGTGAGGGAAATGAAGGAGGACATCTGGCCAGAGCTTACTTGCTACTAGGACTGCGCGAGCTGGGAGAACTGTTCGAGGAAACCAACAATGACTAGTCTGAGAAGGTCCTTCTGGGACCAAATAGATAGGAATTTCCATTTTGCTTTATAAGATGTAATAAGGCCAATGGCCATTAGTGACTTTTAATTATTATTTATTGTCGTTTTGGGACTCGTCTACCTTTTATCAATAAAATGAGGCATTTAGCATTCTAAGTTCTCCAAATTAACTTGTCTCTAGGCCTACCTCGGGCACAACGAGGTCCCCAAAATTAGGACGCGCTTCATATTTCCTGCACTACGTGTTTAAATATTGCAACATTTCCTTACGATCCTTACTGACTTATCACCTTTTGTTTTTCTTTTTGTTTATTCCCCCCCTCCCAAAGGTTAGTTCGTGAACTCTGGCAACATCAGCATATTTTACAAGATCCAGGGGCCCTCCACCCACTCCTCCTCCTAGTCCTATCAGAAACAGGAACAAAGGAAAGATGGAAGATTTGAGCAACACCAGAAAAGAGAACTCAGTTGAGCGGGTAGAGATCACTCAAGGTACTCAGGTTTCTAAGGAAAGTGCGTCCCAACTCGAGCAGAAACTGTTGAAATTTCAGGAGGAACTTAATCAAGTTCGGAACTTGGCAAGCTTGTCATTCTCCCTCACCACCCCAGATGTCAATTTTCCAAGCACTCAGAACCCCAAACCTCCACAAAAACCACAAAACCATCCCGCTCCTCACCACCACTGCAATACTAGTCACATTTCCAACAATACTCCACTACTCATCCCGGAACCTTTGAACTCCACAAATGACCACTGCCACACCCAAACACAACACCCCCATTATATGTGGACTATGCCGGCACTCCACCCAGCCATCTCAAGACACGATCCATATATAAGAACTCGCCTCATCAGAAATTTGGCCGAAGAGCTTAAAAGTGACCACCAGGATTCAAGGCATTGAAGGAAGTAAGGATTGAAGGGGATAAATATGAAAGATCTTATGCTACAGCCCGATCTCGAGCTGCTTGGGGTACAAACTCCCAAGTTCAAAATGTTGTGGTGCAGGGATCCCAGGTTTCATTTGAGAACATATTGCGACAAAGCTGGTCGGTCGGTAGGAAGAGACAAAGAGATCGCATGAAATATCTTACTATTGAAGTTCTGAAAGGATGTGCTTACTGCGACTGCTTGGTACATATGCCAAGAGACCCGAAAATGTGCGATGAAGATGCCGACTTCATGATAATTCAGGTTCAATACGGGGAAAATGGCACCGGATGTGTTTTACATTAGAATTTGAAAAAGAAACCACAGAAACATCCGCGAGATGCCACTGGGAGATCAGAGGCTGCTAAGGCCGACCTGCTTTAGAGGAAGAACAAATGAACAAGTTTTTCGTTAGCTCAAGATCCGCAATACTTGAAAGACTATGTTGATCAAGAATCATAAATTTTCCGACTCATCAAGCTATGGAGAAAGGATCGAGGAAGTTATCAAGAGTTGGTATGTTTACGAACTTTGAAGCCTGCAAGCTACCAATAAGGGCTCTACAGTCTGGGGGTGCATTCCAAGAAAAGGGACGTGCGCGTGATGGTTGCACAGAGAACCAATACCTGTCAAATACCAAAACCTAGTCCAATGCCTTTCGCTTAACATATTCAGCCCACTCCAAATTACAAGCCCCTCACCCACTTACCAACTCCACCGCCATACTTATCAAATCACCTCCACCTCCTACATACCAACCTGCTTCACCTAAATATTCCAACCCGAACATGTTTACCAAGCCTACAACACCAACCATCCCACTATCATCACCTCCCCCACTCAAACTTTCCCTAGACCTCGACCAAATTTCGACGCAGGACTTCCCAAATAGTATACCGCCATTGCCGAACAATTGACCAGGTGTACGAAAGGCTCAATGCTTACTGGTTAGCGTCACCCTATCCCTGCTATAACCCCGAAACCCTTCCCAATGGGTCAACCAAATAAAACCTGTGCATACATTCTGGCGATGAAAGGGCATTACCATTGATGAATGTCCTCCCTGAAAGATGAAGATCCAGGCTTTTATGACAACAAGATCATGTGGCAAAGGAGCTACTCCGAATGTCCGCAATAACCTCTACCAGACCACACGGGTGGAGGTGTTCACATGATTGAAATAGAGGATGATTTTGGATCCCAAGGGATCGTCGGTTTGATCAAGAAGGTGCGATGCCAAAGAAACCAATAGTCACCCTTAATCCGATTGTAGTCCAATTAGCCTATCTGGAGATGCAAGGTGCAACATGTCCATGCCACTTGAGTTTGAAACACCATCCGTCTCGAAGACGTGCCAACACTAATCAAGGCCGAGTTGTGGGTCCCCAAAGGCGCCTGTTTACCATTTGAAGTTCATTATTACCTTCCAAAGGCAAAAGGTGCCCATTCGGTACAATGACAGCCGTAACACCATTCCACACAAAAGCCATACCATGGGACTACACGCGAGGCAAGAAGGAAAGGAAAAGCCAATTCGGGAAGCAGTTGCGGCGACAAGTATGACAAGACGCAGGTTTATACCCCGGAACACTTGGCTTGAGTCAAGTAAGCAGACCTCTGGTCGACAACCATCAGCTGAAACTGGCCCGATTGACCTCTGGAGAAAAGATTAAAGCAAAGGATACTCAGTCATTGATCAGCTGAACAAAACGCCGGCGCAGAGCTTTCTATCATTGCTTGCGTACAGAGTTCCGATGGCACATAAGAAGGCCTTGTTAAGAGTGGCTGAGTGAACATATGTACCAAGCAAAGTCACCGGTGGAGAGATGCTAAGATGGTGGGTAGGTATTGGAAAGTCACAAAGATCACTTTTCACGAAGATAAGTTGCCACCAGAAGGTGAGTCACAACAAGTCATTGCACATCACTGTGCATTGCAAAGATACTTATCACCAGGACTGGTCGATGGGGGTCCAAGTCTCAAATTTCTCCGTTGGTAACACTCAAATCGTTGGGAAAAGGGCTTGCATGAAATCCAAGGGATGGGCCAATCAACGTCAAAGCTTTCGAGGATCCCAAAGGTCTACTATTGGGAAATTAGCTTGTGTTTTGCAAATGGGGCCTACTTGTTTGATGTTGATTTTCAAGTGATAGACGTGGCCGGCATTTTACAATCTTGTTGTTGGTTATCGATCTGGATTCATGTCGCAGGGGTCGTAGTGTCAACACGTACATCAGGCAGTTGACGTTTGAGGTGAAACCACCAAGAGGTGATCATTCACGGCGACGTAGCAATCCATATACTAGTCGCCAGACGCATCCCAGCGATCGGAGGAAGAAGAAGGAATAGGTGAGAAACTTACCACCATATCGAGCGAGTCAACGCCGTCGATAAGGATAAGTGGTGGATAACAAAATTGAAAGCATATTGGAACTGGAGCGGGATATGAACCTGGCAAGGGAGCTTGGCAAAGAATTCTCCAAGAATCCTAAGCCCACCAAAGCTCAAGAAATGCGGCACACCTGTCGGATTGGGGTGATGAGTATATGGAAAGATTTAACGAATGGTCGCCACGCTGGCACGGTCCCCTACTTCCATTGGAGCAGCCGATACCCCATTTGGAGCAGATCTTCCAACCGGCCCCGAGGTCATCTATGGGTCAGAAGAAGAAGAAGCGCCTAGCCAGCAATGAGGGAATTTGTTTCTAGAAGGCGATGATGATGGATTGTTTGTATCGTTCTCGAGGAGGAGGGGGAGGGGGCCCTTCATTACGGCTGTAAGCAGAAGAGCATAACCTCAACAATTGGACCATAGAACTACCAGAGCCCGGCATGCCTCGGGGGGGTAGCAGGTGAACAAGCACCATGCATTATTTTCGTTTTTATTTTACTAGTTTACTTTCTTTCGCATTTATTTTTGTGCAAAAAGGGCTCTAATGTTCAAAACATTATGGATTTATAAGGCATTTCAATTCTCTTATAAATCTTTCTCTTATTATTCTCTTCTCATTACTTTACTTATACATCATTACTATTACTTATCTTGATTGAAACCAATTGGACTGTGAATGCAACGAGGACAACGCAACAAACGACATAGATTCAAAGGGAAGATGTCATACCGAAAGAGATTGTTAAGGAAGTCGAGAATTTTCGAAAATAGACCTAAGTCCAACCCTGGAGGAGACTGAAATTGTTAACCTGGGAGATGCAGGAAAACATCAAAAGAAACCGAATCAGCGTTCATTTGGTCACGTCAGAGAAGGAAGATACACAGAGTTTCTAAAAAAGTATAAGGACATACTTTGCCTGGGTCGTACGACGACATGACTGGTCTAAGTACATCTATCGGGCCCATAAACTTGCTAACTGAGTCCAACCATGTCCATGGTGAAGCAGAAAGCTCAAAAAATTCAAGCTAGATATAGTTTGAATCAAGGAAGAAGTCACCAAGCAGGTTCAAAGCCAAGGTTTCTCAGGTAGTAGAGTATCCAACATGGTTAGCCCATACATTGTGCAAGTTACCGAAGAAGGACGGAAAGGTTAGAGTTCTGCGTCGACTACCGGATCTCAACCAGGCCATCAAAGACGACCTCCCCTTGCCAACATACCACCTGATTGACAATTTTGCGCCAAGCATTGAGTTTGCAATTCATTTGTAAGATTGTTTTGCTGGGTTCATCAGATCTGGATGGTGAAGAAGATGCCGAGAAACGGCTTTTCATTACGCCGATGGGGATTACTGCCTACAAGATGATGCTTCGCGTAAAGAATGCAGGAGGCCACTACATGAGTCCATGACCACCATTTGATACACAAGGAGATGAAGTTATATGGTAGATGACATCTCATCAAGTCCAAGAAAGCCTGGTGATCACATGGAAAATTTTGAGGAAGTTCATTCAAATAGACTGAGACGGATACAATTGGGGGGAAAGCTTTTTGAAAATCCCGCGGAAAAAATGTGCATTTGGGTTTCCAGCGAAAATTATTGGGTTCAATGTAATCGCCGAGGATAGATTGGATCATTAAAAGCCAAAGCTATTCAAGAATTGCCACCGCCAAAGGAACAAGAAAGAAGTAATGAGTTTCTTGGGAAGACTTAACTACATCAGCGGTTCATAGCACTAATCTACACTTATCTGTGAGCCAATCTTCAAGATGTTGAAAAAGGACGCCGCTACCAGATGGACTGATGAATTCCAAAAGGCCTTTTGACAGAATCAGGGAGTACTTTGTTCAACAGCCGCTATGTTTTGGTCCTGCCCGAGCCAGGTAGGACCCCTATTACTCTACCTTACGGTATTGGATGGAGCGTTCGGTTGTGTCCTGGGCAGCATGATGAAACGGGGAGAAAGGAGCAGCCATCTATTATCTCACAGAATTTCACCCCGTACGAAGCCCGGGTATTCTCTGTTGGAGCGCACCTGTTGTGCTTTGATTGGTCGCCAGATCTCTCTCA